>NW_007727318.1:0-43891 GCF_000696425.1 Galeopterus variegatus
AAAAAAAAAAAAAACCATAAAATAAGAGTAAGAAACTCCAATAAAGATCTTATTTTTCCCATGAACACTATTTCAATGGTTTTTTAAAATAATCAAATGTCAAATTATTTGGGTGGAAAAAAAGTTTTCCGTGTCCCTGCTTTGTTAGTGCTCTAAACACATGCTTGTTTTGCTTATTGGGTAATCTGATGAGGTGATGGGCCAGAGGGAGTCAGCCAGGTGAGAGGTGGAGAAGGGTGAAGCAGGAAGGGGGAATTTCATATGCAAGGGCCAGAGGCAAGAGAAAAGATGGCTTACTGGGGGAAAAGGAATTCTTTGTTGAGGGCTGGGGAGGAGAGAGAAGTGGAGATGGAGGATTGAACTGGATTCTGAGGATGTTGGGGAAGCATGGAAGGGGTTTAACATGGATGTGTGATAATCAAATGTCCTTTTTGCAAGATTGTTCTGAATATTTTGAGAAACTTAT
The DNA here is from genome assembly GCF_000696425.1 of Galeopterus variegatus. Lineage (NCBI taxonomy): Eukaryota > Metazoa > Chordata > Mammalia > Dermoptera > Cynocephalidae > Galeopterus > Galeopterus variegatus. The sequence continues at coordinate 467 of NW_007727318.1, forward strand.
TTATGGTTGAGAAACACTTGTTGCAAGGTACCTACTGCGTTGTCAGGCACTGACCCAGGCACTGGCGTTCTTCAGATAGAGCCACCCCTACAGAGGGATCTGAATGCATAAAGATTTGAAGTGTGTAAGTGTGTGAGTTTCAAAAAAAAAAGAAAGCCAAGCCCTGTGCTGGGCAATGGGGTACAGAGAACGGAGACAGCACTCAGGGAACTATACTGGAGAGACCAGTGATTCATAAGATAGAAGAATAAAGGAATGAAAGCAGGAAAAGAGGGAATGGGTTAGGGGTGAAAGAAAAATCCAGATCATGTAAGCTCCATAGAAGGTGGCCAAGTGGGCGGGGGTGGGGGGGGCAAAGTCCCCAGCCAACCCCCTCAGCACTCCCGTGTTTTCTCAGCCCTGCTTAGTCCTACAGTTTGTCTCCTCCTGGCTCCAAAAGCCAGACCAAAGCCTGAAGGAGAACAGTGGGTGAGGAGGGGGCGGGCGGGGGACAAGCCTAGGCCTCTCACCCCAGTGGGGCCTTCCTTCCCAGTGCCTGGAGCCAACCCGGTTGAGGAGCCAAAGGTTACAGGGAAGGATTAAGGAGTTGGTTGCTTTTTTTACCCAAACCATGGCCACATTTCCCTTTCTTTCTCTGAATCTCTCTCTCTTTTTTTTTAATAAAAATGTTTCTGTACACGCACCCAGAGGCTTTTGCAGGAGGCGGCTGTTGGAGAACTAGGAAAACAAGCCAAGAAACAAGAGAGAGGAAAAAGACCACGCCTCGCCTGGCAGATTCCTAATGGCCCAGGAGACCCGAGGCTTTACAGAGGGAGGCTGGTGGGGGCTGGCTCTGGTGGGAGGGAAGGGCAGGCCGAAGGACAGCCACTTGCTGGACGGTGACCTTGGGCAGGATGCTGCCTACTTCCCTCTGGTGAGAATAGGGAGGAGGGAGGCAGGGGCCAGGCTGGCCGGCTGAGGTCACAGGAAGGCCCCTTCCAGCCTGAAATGCGATCTCGGGATGTGGGGCCTGCCAACCTGCAGCGACCCTGGGCCAGCAGAGATGAAAGGCTGCCTGTCCCAGCTTCCGGCCCCCCAAGGCCCCAGTGCCTCAAACTTGGAGGGCAACAAAGCTGCTGCAGCTGGCTAGAGCCAGTTGCTGGGCTCCCCACCCCACCTATGTCATCCAGCCCTCCCTTCCCTGTTTTGCAGAAAACACTCAGGCCCAGTGAGGGCTGGTGACCTGCCTGAGGTCACACAGCAAGTTGAGGCAGAGCCAAGACTCACCACAAGGTCTTTAGACTCCAAGTCCAGGCCTCTTTGCCTTTCCCAGAAACTTGGCTGCCTGGGGGCTTGCCCTGAGGAGTTGGAGAGACCCAGGGCTGGGGAGGACAGTTAGGAGCTGTGTCTGTTAGAAGTCACAACTTAATGTCGACAAAAGTGCCTTTTTTTTTTTAAAGACAAAAAGAAATTCCTGGCCCCTGCCATAAGCCTGGACTTGCTCTGCTGGCAGGGAAAGGAATGCAGCTCTGGCCACCACAGCTGCTGGTGGCCAGCTGCAGCCTCAGCTCCTGCTGCTCCCGCCCCAGCAGGCAAAGGGACAAAGGCCTTTTCTCAGGCCTGTCCCCTCCAACCCCCTGGATAAGCACTGGCCAAGAACCTCCTCTGTCACAGACCTACTAAATCACTGTTCCCCTCTGGGCTTTAATGCCCTTTCTGTAAAATAGGGGCAGGGTATCTGCCTGATTTACTTCTCAGCACTGTTTTGAGGCTTCAAAGAGGTAAAGTTACAGAAATACGGACCTCTCAGCACCTCCTTTCACCTGAGGGTCAGCCTCCTCACTGTCCCCTCCGCCTCAAATGTCCCTCCCTCCCTCATGCTTCACCTGGCCAGCAGGATCATCACTCGCTCTGGGAAACTTTCCCTCACCTCCAGACTGTATTGCTTCTTCAGGGTATTTCTCACTGTTGTAATAATTCAATAATTAATTGTGTAATTGGATCTGTCTCCCCACTAAAATGTGAACTCTATAATAACAACAGCTAACACTGAGTGCTTACCCACTGCCAGGGACTTTACATGTATTAACCCATTTAATCCACCTGGTAGGTACTGTTGGTATCCCCATTTTACATCTGAAGAAACTGAGACAATGAAAAGGTTCAGTAACTCTGAAATCACAGCAAGTTGAAGGCAGAATCAGGATTCAAATCCAAACCCCAGGCTGTAACCCTTACACCTCTACTGAGGCAGGCTCAGCTTGTTCTCTGATTTATCCCCAGCTCCCAGTACAGCATCTTGCATACAATAGGTGCTCCATGGGTGTTGGATAAGTGCATATACAAATAGGTGATGAGTACATATAAGTATTTGGAGAAGAATAAAGCACGTTTCAGGAGTGAGTTTTGCAGGTACCATGTGTGGGGCTGAGCCACAGAGAGGGGAGGGGGTGCCCAGCATACTGTTAAAGCCCCATTATTGGGCTTCCTTCTGGAGCACATAAACCAAAAACCTGGGACATCATCTTTGATTCCTCCCTCCATTTCATCTGCCAGAACCAATCAGTCCCCAGGTTCTGCTTGGTATCTTCCCAGTACACCCCCTCCTCTCCATCCCTCAACCCCCATCTTTCTCTTGGATTTTTGCAGCAACTCCCACACAGGTTTCTCTGTCTCTAATTTCTTCTCTTCAAAGTGGGCTCTGAAAACAGAAAGTAATTGTGTCATCTCTCCTTACCCCCCCCCCCCACTAATGAACCTCCTGTGGCTCCCCATTGCTCTCTGGATAAAGCCTATACTCCTTACCAAGGCTTCCCCCACCCAACGCTTGCCTATCCACCCCTCCAGCCTCACCTCCTGCCCCTTTCTTCATGTCTCTCCATGTCCTTTGCCCAAGCTACTCCATGTAGTAGAAGTTAAGCACATGGAAGCAGACAGACCTGGGTTCAAATCCTGGTTCTGCCACTTACCCACTGTGGGAGTTTGAAAACAAATCAATTCTCTCTAAGCCTCAGTTACCACACCTGGAAAATGGGCATAATTATACTATTTCAAAGAGTCATTATGAAGAATAAATGAATACATAAAGTCTTGAGCACAGTACCTGCCACTTCTAGCAATCACTGTAATTCTTATACTTTCCTCTGCCACAAAGAGCACTTCTTACTGGAAATCTTACCTTTTTCATTTTTATTTATTTTATTTTATTTTTTTGTGCCTGGCCGGTATGGGATCCGCTATCATAGCCTCTGAAAAAATAAATGTGTAAATCTAAATTTTACCCAGTAACCATATGGTTCTGTATAAAACAAACACACAAACAAAAACACAGAAGAACAAACAAAACAAACAAAAAACTTCCCTTGGATTGAGTTATTGTTACAATTATTATTGGCACTCAATCAAAAAAATCACAGATTTTAATGAATAGTTTATATAAAAGAAAAAAATCACTGAAAATGAATCTCACAGTCTTTTTTTTTATTTTTTTTTCCTTTTTGTCTTTTTTCGTGTCTGGCAATGGATCGCAACCCTCAGTGTCGCGCCCATACCGGACCGGGACCGGCAACGGGATCGCAACCCTCGGTGTTGCGCCTGCACCTCGCTCAGCCAGTGAGTGGCCGGTCTGTATGTGGGATCCGAACCCTCGGCGGGAGCGCCACTGCACTCCCAAGCGGCGCACTGTAGCAGTGCGCCACCGGGCTGGCCCGGGATCCGAATCTTTGACACTGTTGTTACCAACACCGTGTTCTAACCAAGTGAGCTAACCAGCCAGCCCCTTACCTATTCTTTATGGCCCAGTTCAAATGTCAGCCCTTAGAAGAAATTTTCCTTTATATCCACACACAATTGCCCAAGTGAAATCAGTCTCACCTTCTATACTCGATCACACTTTTCACCTCTGTAAAGCACTTGTAATGTTGTTGGCTGTGTGCAGTCCCTTTCCCCTACTACCCCGAAAGTTCCCAGAGAGCAGGAACAACACCCTTCTTAACTCTAGCCCAGTGCCTGGCATGCAGCAAGTACTCAGTAAATGTTGGTTGAATTGAATGGAGTCACCACTGTCTGTGCATTTCCTGAGTGCCTTACAGGGAAGAGGCCTGAGTTGAATTGCCTGAGGCCCACCCCAGCTCTGGTGCAGGGTATATTGGTATGTGTGTGGGTGTGGGTGGAGGAAACTCCTGACCTCTGGGCTTTCTTCCCTGACTCTTCAGCCCTCCAAGGGAGGGAGAGAGGGAAGAGGAGGTGAAGAGGTCCAGGTGCTGAGCAGGGGTGAGGTGGTGCAGCAGGAGCTGAGGCGTGGGTGGGAGCTGGCAGACTGCAGCTCCTCTAAGACCAGGGCTGGGCCCAACAGGACAGGGCCTCACAGCCCGAGTCCCCACCTGCAATGCCCCACCTCATCCTGGCACCTGGATTAAGTGACTTTTCAAGTTGTAAAACTACATCTTGATTGCAAAGAAGTAAAATCCAAGCCTGGCCTTGTCTTGTTGCTGAGCAGGAGAAGGGGGCGTGTTTTCTTTTATTCTTCTTTTTGTGTACGCAACACTTTGCAGTCCTGGGCACATCAATGAGGGTAACACTAGGTTTTGCAAACCCTGGTTAAAGTCACATTATCCCTAACCTTTGCTTCAAGTGCTACTCCTCCCACTCCCCCTTCTTAAAACTCTTCTCTGACTGCCCGCGGTACCCTCAGGATGAAGTCCTAATTCCTAATCCAACCCACAAATCCCTGGGTGGTCTGGTCCTTGCCTACCTCTTGGACTTTCTGTCACTTCACTGTCCCCCTGCCTTCACTCCTTCTGGCCTTTTCTCAGTTCTTCCGACAGGCCTTGCTGCTTCTCTCCTCTGGGCCTTCACACATACTATTCTCCCTGTCTTGAATGCTTTTCCCCACCCCCTGATAATTTTGTTTTATGGTTAGTGCTTTTGATGCCTAAGAAATCTTTGCCTATCCCAAGGTCATGAAGATATTCCCATATGTTTTCTTCTAGAAGCTTTATAGTGTTAGCTTTCACATTAGGTCCATGATTCATCTTGAATTAATTTTTGTGCAATGTGAGGTAAGGGTTGAAAATCATTCCCACTCTGTTCATTCCTACTCATTCTTTACAGTTCAGCTTATACCTCACCTCCTTTGAGAACCCTTCCTTGACTACACCCAAACTAGATCAGGTCCTTCCACTCCGTAGCACCCTCTACATTATTGCAGCACTTGTCACAATTGTAATTAAGCAATTATATGTGTAATTAGTTGTTTAATGTCTCATCTCCCTTACTATACTGTACCACCGTGAGCTAAGTGATTGTGACTTTTTAAAAACTTTTTACTAAAATATGCATGCAGAAAAGTGCACATATCAAAATGTACACTTTGATACGAATTTTTACAAAGTGAACACACCCATGTAACTGGTACCCAGATCAAGACAGACATTTCCTGTACCCAAAAGCCCCCTTCTGTTCCTTCCAGCTATGAGTGTCTTTTGACCCTTATATTCTTGGCACACAGCACAGAGCCTGGAATTAGGAGGCTCTTGAAAAATCTTTGTTGAATGAATGAATTAGTTGGCAATACTTGATTCTCCTTCAAAGAACTATATACAGAATTCTATCACAGCTCTAGCCCCAGCTCTTTATGACCTTGAGGAGGTCCCTTCTGCTTCGGATCTCAATGTGCTTGTCTATGAGATGGAAGTAGATGGAGGGGAATTGGACTAATAATCTCTTTGGAGCTTTTCTAGATATGGCATTTTGGGACAGAATTAACCCCTGGGGTTCTGGCAAAACATTATCAGGAAATATTTTGGTCTTCTGCCTGAAAATGAGTACATGGGAGGATTGAAATCCATGTGTGGTATCAGAAGCCTGGGCCTGAGAGTCAGAATACCCGAGTTTGAGTCCTGGCCTGGCCTCTGGGACCAGGGTAAGTCCTTTCCCCTCCATGGGCCTCCATGGGCCTCCTGGGTTTCTTCACCTAGCAAGTTAGGGGTAGGTTGACCTCAAAAGCTTGAAGAACAGTCAAGCTGGTTCCAGGCCTCTGAGCACTATGGTTCAGTTCCTGGTACATAGGCAACTCCCTGGGCCTGGGCTCCACACTGTCAGGCACTGTTGGGGGAGAGGGAAGCACGGGACGGGATATGTGATACCGCCCTGGGGAAGGGAACTCATAGTTTGGCCAGGGGGACCCAATGTTCAGCCAGGAACCAAATGGAAAATGGGCTGATGATCCAAGTGATTCTCTACATGTGGGATTGAAAGGAGAGGGGCCTGAGTGTTCTAAGTGGGGGCAGGAGACCCAGGAGTGGGGTTGGGGGAAAGACAGAGGTGGCTTCCTGGGGGAGCAACCTTTGGAAATTGGCAGGGCAGCCAAGAGGTGCTTCCCAGAGATGGGAGGAGGCAGGAAGAAGGAAATTGGGTCCAGGTGACCACAGAGCAGCAGCTTGGCCAGGAATTAGAGAGGCAGGGCTGGCAGGAGCTTGGGCAGCCGCCCCACAGCTGGGCCTTGAAGGGGAAGGAGGTGGGGCAGCCTCTGCCTGGGCCCTGGGAAAGGCCACAGGCTGGGAAGGAGGACATAGTTGCAAACTCAGGCCAGAGGGGCCTCTCTCTGAACAACCCCCAGGGCCCTGTCTAGCTGTCCTGGGGCTGCAGGACAGAGGCTGAGGATCAGGGTCAAGCCCCAGTCCCCCAGCTCGTTCCACATGGTTCAACCAGATGCCTTCAGCTTGGATCACATTTCTGCCTCTTTCTGGCTTTACAAGCAGGGGGCACCCAGAGCACCTTTACTGTATTCCATTCCTCAGGCAGCAACTGAGGCAGGCAGTTGCTGGCCAAGTTAAGGAAATGAGTTTTTTTTTTTTTTTTTTTTTGAGACCGGCCGCACTGCGCTCAGCCAGTGAGCACACCGGCCATCCCCATATAGGATCCGAACCCGAATTGGGAGTGCTCCTGCGCTCCCAGCACCGCATTCTCCCGAGTGCGCCACGGGCTTGGCCCAGGAAATGAGTTCTAACTATGATAATGGTAACAGGCAGCAGAACCTAGGCTTAATAGCTTGACTTCCAGGGTCCAACCCCGGCTCTGCCACTTATGAGCTGTGTGACTTCAGGCTGGTCTTTTAACCTTTCCATGCCTCATTGGAAAGGTGGGGAGATAATATTGCTTATAGGGTTGTGTGAGGACTAAATGAGATACTAGATATAAAACATTTACATATAAAGCACAGCCAGGGCCGGCCCGTGACTCACTTGGAAGAGCGTGGTGCTGACAACACCAAGTCAAGGGTTAAGATCCCCTTACTGGTCATCTTTTAAAAAAAAACAAAACACTGCCACCTCAGAGGCCATAAGGTGAACAGGCTTTGGAGTCACTGCTGTAGTCTAAGCCTGTTTTTTTTATCTCTACAGTGGGGCTCATATTTACTGCCTTTCAGGGCATTTGTGAAGATTCATAAGGGCAGGCTGATCCCTAATAAGAGTACACCAGAGGCCCTTCTCCACCCACATCTCCTTCCTGCCCCACTGCCTGCATGTTCAGGCTCTATTTACCCATCCCTGGTGAACAGTTGCCCTTGGCCACCCCTCAGGACTAAGAATCCACCCTGGCAGTGTGATATGTACTCGGAAAGGGCCCGTCCAGGCCCCAGAAGTTAGCTCGGGATTCTAGGAAACTTGGTACCCAGAAGAGTTCTATAAGTGGGTAGGGGTGGGCTTCAGGTGGGCATATCCTCTTGCCTCTCTGAGTCCTCACTCCGTGGGGAGGGACCTAGTGGGAAAGGGCTAGAGTGGCACTCTGAAACACTGGGGTCCCTGCCTCCCTGGTTGCCTGGGCCTAAGGGCTATACTAATTAAGAGTAAATGACAGAGCCTGGCATAGCCATAGTTGTTACTTGGGAAATAGTAAAAATAGCTGCCGTTCATTACCTTCACAGCAACCCTGAAATGCAGGTACTGTTAAGCTCATTTTGAAGATGAGAAAGCTGAGACTCAGAGAAATGAAGTCACTTGTTTGGGTCACACAGCTATATCTAAGGGCAGAACTGAGATTCAAAGCTGAATCTGTCTGATTCCAAAGGGGCTACTGGCCAAGGAGTAGAAATCCGCAGGTCATCAGCAGATCCTTTTTGGTGCTGGGCCAGGAGCTAGGTGCTGGACTGGGAATGGTATCTGTCCCAGAATGATGACTAGACCCACTCAGGATAGGGGGGCTTAATTTACCCTCAGTGACCTGTCCACGAACCTATCCCACAGCCCTCTAGTAGCATTCTAACTAAAGTTATTTATTCATTCTATACACATTTGCACACCCCAGCTTATGTGTGCAGCCATGAGCTGTGCCCTGGGGACCCTGGATGAATCAGACTTGCACTCTGCCCTCCAAGTGCTGTTAGTGTGATACAGCATGCAGATAACCTAGAAAACCTTACTATAGGGCAGCTCCATCACTTATTAGTATGGGATCTGGGCTAGTCAGTTAACCTTTCTGAGCCTCAATTTCACAATTAGTAAAATGGGGATGATGATAAGATACTTCCTTACAAGGTAGTCATGAGGATTAAATAAGATCATGAACATGGAATTCTTTTATAAAGTCTAGCACATAGAAAGAAGCATTCAATGAGTGTTAGCTACCTTTAACTATGTGTAATAGGGGTAGAGAAGAGAAATTTATTCTTGTTGGAGAAGAGGGGTCAGGAAAGGCAGCTTGGAGGAGGGGACATCTGTGTAGGGCCCTCAAGGATGAAGAGTTCACCTGGAAAAGTGGGGGAGGGCATTCCAGGAGGAATGTACTATGTGGACAAAGGCCCAGAGACGTGGAAGGATATGACCTGCTTGGGTGTGGCTAAACACAGAGTTAGCTGGGAGGAGTGGTAGGACATGAGGCTGGAAAGGCGGTTTCAAGGGCCTCCAGTGCGTCGCTACTGAGTTTGGTCTTTAAAGGACTGGGGAGACAGAGCAGGATTTTAAGAGCTAAGAAGGGACAGGATTGTGCCTATTTTAGAAAGATAATTTTAACTATAGTGTGGAGAGTGAACTGGAAGGAGAGAGACAGGATGTTGGGGAGCAGATCTGAGCATGCTCCCCTATGGGTTAAAGTCCCCCAGTGGCTCCTCACCAGCCTCCTGATCAGGCTCTGACCCCTCTTACTTCCTGCCTTCCCTCATACTCTTTCCTCACCTGGAACATCTTCCCCCTCCCTGTGTCTGGCTAACTCCTTGTCTTCCTTCAGGTCTCAGTTTAGCCAGCACTTTCTCCTGGGAGCTTCCTAGATGCCTGTCTAGATTAGGTCCTCCTACTTCTCTGTGCTTGCAGACCTGCCCACTTCCCTGACGACTTTGGCCGAGGGCAGGGGCAGGGTGGTGCTGCTCACTGCTGCACCCACAAGGCCCTGTGGCCTAGTGCCCGGCACACAGGGGCACTCAATCCATGATCGGAGGAATGAATGAATAAGCCTGTCAGGGGACATGTGCAATAGTCGGGGTGAAAATGATGGGGTCTGCAGTGGCCATGAGGAGAGAAGAGAGGGTGATAGAATTGACAGGACACAGGAATAATGAGAGGTAAGCACAGGGAGAAGAGTTAGTGATGATGCAGAGGGTTTTTCTCACTTGGATAAGCCCCATGCTTTTAACCAAGATAGGAAACCTGGAAGAGGGGGTTGGAGGCAGGAAGGGAAGAGCAGGCCAGGGAAGAGGGGCAGAGCAGAGCCTCCCCTTGGCAGGAGACTGGGGCCCTGGCACAGGCTGTCCCCTGGAATGTTCTCCCCCTCTATCCACCCACTGGTGGATCCTTATCAATGTCCGTGACTCTGTCAAAAGGTTGCCTCCTCAGAGAAGCCACCCCGACTACCCTAAATAGGCTGCCTCCCTTATAAATTATTTTCTACCAACAACACACTATCTCTTGTCCCTCTCAACCCTTATCATGATTATAATTGTGTATCTCTTGATTTGTATTTTGTTTATAGTGTGTCTTCCTTGCTAGATCGGAAGTTCCATGAAGCCAGAAATCTTGCTTGTTTATTGACATGTGTACCTGGCAGGCTCCCTGGCACATAGTAGGTACTCAAAAAAGATTTGTTGAAGGAATGAGTGAATAAGTGAATGAATGAATGCCTTGAACACCATGATAAGGAATTTGAGTCTTAGCCTCCGGGGAATGGGGAGCCATGGAAAGTTCTTAAGGAAGGCAGTGTGAGGATTTAGCTTGTGTTTTAGGAAGCTCACAATGGTGTCTGTGTGGAAGATAGATTGGGGAGGGAAGGCAAGCGACTAGAGGAGGGGGAATTGAGGAGCCACTGGGGGAAACAAAAATGCAGCACCTAGGGCTTGGCCTGGGAGCCCCCCCTGCCTGTGAGGGCCCTGAGCCCCCTGCCAGTCCTTCCCCACCCCCTACCAGGCCTGTTGTCTTCGAGCCCAGCGGCAGGCGGTGGGAAGAGCGAGGCTGGCAAAGCTGACACTCACTAATCACGGCCCTCACCCCAGAGCCGCACTGACTGTCTGGTCTCCATGGAGACACAGCAACCTCAGGCCACTTGTTAATGGCAGCTCAACAAGGCTGCGGCAACAGGGATGGGCCTGACCAGCGTGCCCAGCTCTGCACCACCCATCCCAGCCTGAGCCTCTGCAGCAAACCCCAGAGGCGTCTGAGTTGGGGGACAGGACCACAGGTCTGGTGGCTGGGAGCCTCCCCACACCCCTCTGCGACCCCGCCTCCCTTGGCACTGCCAAGCAGTGAGAGGGCAGAGGTAGCCTCTGCCTGGGCTGACTCCTCCGCAGGGCTGCTGGGAAGCTGAGCTCATGCAGGTCACCCAGACAAGGCCAAAGGGCTGGAGGGAGATGGTGAGGAGTTGGGAGGGGACCTGCCCACATCCCACACACTAGCAGAATGGAGGGGGGCACGCTTCGCCTGCCTTGACAACCCTCTGCTCTGCTAGCCTGAGGCAGCGGCCCGGTTGGGAACCATCTGTCCAGAACCTCTTCCCAGTGCACTGTCACTACATCTGAAATGCCACCATTAGCAATTCACTCCTTTGGGAGGCAGCGTGGCATAATACAAAAAACACTAGCTTTGCAATCAGGCAGGCCTGGGTGCAAGGCCTGTCTTTCTACCTCTGAACACTGATTTCCTCATCTTTAAAATGGGGATAACAATTGCACATGCACACACACACACACTCCAGCATGCATTCCTCAAGAGGCTAACTCTGATTCGTCCTGAAAACCTGAGCTCAAAACCTGTGATGTCTCCTCCCAGAGGCCTTTCTTCACCCCCAGGGACCAGCTTGGGTGCCTCTTCCATAGTCCCCAGGACTGATCACTCAGCATGTTCCATCCTCCTGTAACTGTTCCACATTTGTCTTCCCCACAGACTGAGCCCTGTAGGGCTGGGTAGAGTGAACATCAGGAGAGGGTTGTGGAATAAACAAAGGAGGTGGCTGGAGGGGAGCCTCCCTCTGCCCTTTGTCTTCCTTTCCTCTCCTCAGCGGCTCCCCTTGGAGCACTGGTCAAAAGCCTCTCCTTCCTTCTGTCCTTCATACCTTTGTTGGTCCATCTGTCTGTCCATCCTCAGAGAAGATGCAGATGCCACCCCAGCCTACAGGTGAGGCAGGGGCCAGATTCCTGGGTTCAGTCAAAAGCCTCTCCTTCCTTCTGTCCTTCATACCTTTGTTGGTCCATCTGTCTGTCCATCCATCCATCCTGCAAACACTTCCTGAGCCCCTCCCCTATGTGGGGTCTCAGAGAAGATGCAGATGCCACCCCAGCCTACAGGTGAGGCAGGGGCCAGATTCCTGGGTTCCAGACACCTGAGGCACACCAATGGTTGGCAGGGGACTTTGACACAGCTGCCTCCTGCATCGTGCTTTTCCTCGGTTACTCCCTAGGCAACACTCCAAGCTGAAATGACCTGTGGAAGGAAATCATCTAGTCCAACCCACAAAAGCCAGCCAGATGAAGAAACTGAGGCCCCAAAAGGCCCAAGATCCCACAGCAGCTCTGTTTTTGAGCTCACAATGTATCAATTATGTGGGGCTGCTTAGGAGGTGGCTTTTGGCTCTCTGGGCCCTGCTGACAGCCGTGTTCCCAGTGGCAGCTGGAATGCTGGTGGGAGGCCTGCCTGGCCTTTGCACTCTAACTCCCCAGGGCAGAACCAGGTGGCTCTGGTGGGGCCCAGGCCTGGGAGGTGGGGTGGGGAGACAACTCTGAGGGGGCAGTCGGGGCATTGGATGGCTGGAAGATGAGGGAGGCAGCACTGATTTTAGGCACTAAAGCAGAAGCCTGAGCTCCTGTCCCAGCTCTGTCACTCTCTTGCTGGGTGGGTGCATCATTTGACATCTCTGAACCTTAGTTTTCTTATCTGTAAAATGGTGCTACCTTTGTGGAATGAAAATGTTTCATCAATGGTCGCAGTTGTACAGCAGTGAAGAATTTTTATTGTTGGGCTAAAGAGCCAAGACTGTAGGGGAAGGGATTTAGCCTGAGGTCGCAGTGAACCCACATCTCCCTCCTGTGAATTCTCTGTACTGAATTGGATACAAGGATTTGGAGCTGGTAGAAATGTCCAGTCCAGACTGTTCACTTGCTGAAGGAAGAGACAGGACCAGAGAGGGGGAACAAGTTGCCCAAGATCACCCAGTGAGTTCGGGGCCAGTGTGGGCCCAGAGCCCAGGCTGTGCACAAGGTCCCCTGCCCAGCTGCCTCGTTTGCTCATCCAGTCCCCTTGGTTTTGTCTCCCCCAGTGAGTGGGCGCGGAACGGGCTCAGCTTCCTTCCTGCCGCCCTGCCCGCCGTCTGCCACGTTGGCAGCCGCCTGCAGCCTTCTCGCCCCTGCTGCTGCTGCTGCTGCTGCTGATGCGGCATCAGCCGAGACCAACCCGCCGAGAGTTTGCCCAGAACAGTCAGGGCTGCCGGAGCCGGGGCTGGGCTGGCTGACTCTGCCAGACAGCAGGGAGCGAGCCAGCCAGTGGAGGGAGGGAACAAGGGCTGAGCCAGCCCCCAAACTTCCTAGCCCTTCCCCACCTTCACCAGACAAGGGAGGGAGGCAGGAGGCTGCGGTTGGGGGGTCAGGGTGCTGGAGAGCCTGAGAGTGAGGTCCAGATAGCTGGGTCTGTCTGTGGGAGCATGCACATGGATGAGTGTGCATGGATGAGCATGTTGAGGGAAATTTGTCAGTCTGTGTTTGCTTCAGTGTGCACAGGTGATGCTGTGACTATGAGTTTGTGCCAACAGAAGGGGCCACTGTGTATTTGTGAAAACACAAGGAAAAGCTGTGTGCATCCTGAGTTTGAACACAGGTCTATGTATGGAGAAATGCTGTGGCTAGCAGTGTGTGCACATGGAAGCTGACATGCACCATTTCAGTGACAAGGAATCTGTGTATGCACAAAAGGGTCAGTACATGTACCTGAGTTAGTGTATGTTATGTCTGGGTGTGTTGGGAGCTCCTGTGCATTTGTTATGGTGTACAAGAGGATAATGACGTAACTGTGGTTTTGAGCTTGTCTGTGTTTGCAGAAGGGACAGTGATTGTGTGTGCTTCAGGGAATGCATGCTGCTGTGATTTTGTGCATGTCTCTGTGCCCAGGAAGACATGTGTAACCGCGTGGGCTAGTCCAAATGTCCAGGGGGTGGGCATGCGGCATCTCTGTGCCCAATAGACTTTGTGCATGGTTATTGACAGTGTTGCAGGGGAACACTGTGTGTGGCTGTATATGCTTGGCTGTGTGTACAAGAGAACAGGCAGCACAGGCATTATGTTCTTGTGGCTGCATTTACACAGGACGATGGTGATAGCTGTGGTGGTGATGGTGATGGTGCAGTACAGGGAGACACTGTGCTATGGGTTTGCACTTGTTTCTCTGTATGGCAAGGCCCTGCGTGTGACTGTGTGTCTGTGAGCTCTGTGTGCTGGAAACTGTGCATGCTTCTGAGTCTGTGGTAAGCTGAGTGTAGGAAGGGGGAGGGAGCACATGACTGTGTTTGTACTTGTCTGTGAGCCCGGGTCAGATGCGCTCCATGTGCTACCTCCTGTGTGCACAGGTGGCCGCTGTGTCCAACCGTGTCTTTGTGTGTTTCGGGTCGCCTGAATGTGCACAGGAGGAGGACATGGAAGGGGATGTTTGAGTGCGTGCCTGTGCAGGCCCCTTTAACGTGGCAAGTCTAAGAAATGTCGGCCTTCTTGGCAGCAAATCTGGGCTTGGTTCCACTGGGGGTGTCTGCAGAGAGGGGCTCTTAGAAGGGACGTGCTTGAGTGAGAGAGACAGGAAGGGAAGGGGGGGCCAGTCCCAGTTCGGGGTTTCCAGGAGGGAAAGCCAGACATTGGAACTTGTCAATGCTGCCTCCTTCCCTGCCCCCACCTTCCCCACTGCTGTCTCCCCTCCTGGTGCCTGAAGGCTGCTGGCATATGGACAGACAGACAGACAGTGCACACATAGACTGGCTAACCAGCATGGAGCCCAAACCTGAGACCCTAAATACACAAGTCTGGATTCCAAGGTCCAAAGAGGGCAAAGGAAATGGCTGAGTCTTGAAGGAACACATGTTTATATGAGTTGGGGGGCAGGGGGTGCTGTTGGCCTCTGGTGCTTCAACCCAGGCTAGAGCCCAGACCTGGGAGGGGGAGGAGACTACTGGAGGGAGCCTCTGGGGAAGGGGCTTTTATGGTTCTAACCAAGCTCCCAAGGCTCCCAGCCCCTCTCCCTGTTTATACAACTGCTGCAGTGTCTTTAAGAATCCCATTGCCTCCAAAATCATTCACTGCAACTCCCTCCTGCAGAGGCAGAAGAGGCCCAGAGAGGGGCAGCTGATCCAGGGTTACAGAGCAGAACCAGGACTGGAGCCCAGGGCTCCTCCCAGTTGTGTCTGCTGTACCCGTTGGCTCATGGGCCAGTTAGTCCTGTCCTTCCCTTGGTCCATTTAGCTCTTTCTCTCTCAAAGGGTTTCAGGATATGACAATGACCTCTTTGATTTTTTTTGGTCCCAAGTGATATGTCTGTGTGCCTGTTAGTCCATCTGTTTGTCACAAGGGCTCCAATACCCTCCAGCAGAACCCAGAAGAGTGTGTGGCTGGATTTATGTACATCATATGTTTGAATTGCTTGGTTATGGGCCAAGGACTACTGGAGAGGTAGGGGTGGGATGGGGAGATGGAGAAACAGAAGGAAAGGAACTCAAGAAGAAAGGAAGAAGGTGCAGAGAGCAAAGGGAAGAAGCCGGAGGTAGATCTGAGAAGCATAGACTCTCCTTTGCTCCTACCTCCAGCCTGGGCTCCAGGGGCAAATTCTGAGCTCAGAAAGAGTCCTGCCCTTTGGGGCCTAGGATGCCAGCCCCAGGGCTTCTCTAGGGCGTGGGCTCAACCCCCAAACCTCGGGGGCAGCAAGGTTGGAATCTTAGGAGCAGCATTCTGGGAACACATGTAGTGTGCAGTGACCACACTCATCTCATGAGAAAAGGAGGGAGAGGGCTGTGGGTGGGCAGAGAGGGGGTGAACCTGGGTATGTGTTGACTCAGGATGTGTGGCCTCTTTGGAGCATGGTTGTTGAGTGTGGATGTGAAGTTATGAGGGTGCTAGGACTCTGTATGGACACTTGTGACTGTGCGGCAAGCAGACTGGGACTTCATGTGGGGAGGGGAAGAGGACTACAGGAATGTGTGTCTGTGATAGGCAGGGAATGGTTGTATGGGGGGGGTGACCCTGTACTTCCATGCTCTTGTGGAGGCTGTATTCTGTGTATGTAGGTAGGGAAATTGTATAGCTGCGTACAATAGTGTGGCTGGATTTACGTGTATCGTGTGTTTGAATTGCATGAGTATTTATATGTGAAGTGTGTAACTACATGTGTGCAGCTGTGTACATGTCTGTGATTGTTTTAAGGTACATGCTGAAAGTTGTCCATATGTGTACAGTTGTGTATATTTGTGACGCAGTGAGTGCTGGGGGGCTGTTCACATGATAGTTGTTTATTTCAGAGGACTGGGTTATATGTGTGGTTCTTAAAGCAGTATTTTGTTTTTTTCTTTATTGTCAAAGTTCCCCATCAGAATGTAAACTCTGTAAGGACTGAAATTTCTATCTGTTTTGCTCACTGTATCTAGAATAGCACCCAACCCTAGTAGGCACTGAATACATATTTCTTGAATAAATGGCTAGGTGTGAGAAATGTGATATATGTATGAATTGTGTGTGTGTGCGCGCGCTCGTATCTGTCCAGGTGTGTGAGGTTTCTGGTGTAGGTGGCATATAAACCAAGTTTATGCACAGGTGCATGTGTGTGTCTAGGCGTGTGGTTGTGTACCGGAAGCTGTGCCTCTTATGTGAGCATTGCAAGTGTTGGAGGACGTGGCTGTGTGTGTGCACATTTGTGTGTGCATGTGCGTGGGGGCAGGAAGGCGCTGTTGGCTTCTCCCAGCCTTCAGCACTCACTCAGCTTCACCCCAGGTCGCCTGCTGTGAAATGTCAGTGGCAGAGAAGCTAAAAATATCTGCTCTCCTCCTTCTGCTCACTGCTTGGGCTGATGGGACTGTGGGGCCCCAGCCGGCCCCTTGGGTCCTGGGGGGAGGAGGAACTGTTGGATGAGGGAGCAGGGTGTGGGGGAAGGAAAGGAAGCCCTCCTCAGTACACACCCTTCCCCCTTTCCTCTTGGGCTCCAAAGCCAGGCTCCAGGCTCACCTCTTTCAGGAAGCCCTCAAGAACTCCCCAGGAGCTACCACATGCTAGTGAGTGTATGTGTATATGTCTGCAGTGTCCAGGGCTGCTTGGGAGGGAGATACGGCCTCCATCAGACTGGGGCTCCTCAGGCAGGACTGTGCCTCTTCTGTCAGTCCAGGGACTCCAGAGCACAAAGCTCTGAGTTCTTCTTCTGATAAGGGGGCTCCCAGGGAAAGAGCTGGTGCTGTCTCCTCCCTAAGGCTGAGGGTTAGGGGTGTAGCCTAGGTCTTGCATGGGTTCATCTGGCCCTGGTCCTGGGGCCATTAGAGCCCTCTGATCCCAGGGCAGATCCACTGCTACACAAAGCTTGTGGGCAGGGAGGAGTCTCACTTCTGCCCACACCACACCCTAGGCTGGCACGTGTTTGTGCTATGGGTATTTGTGTGGGTGCAGGTGGGACATGTCAGAGCCCGTGGTCCTTTGGGGACCTGTGCCTCTTCACATGTTGAGCTCCTGGGTGTGTCTCCATCTGTGTCAGTGGTGTCACACAACTGCCTGCCTTGAGCATTGTGGGCAATCAATAAAAGTTTGGTGACTTGTGTGTCCCTCTTTGTCCTTGTTTGCACGTGGGTAACTATGTAAGTTTCTGCCTTTCATCATGCAGGCCTGCAAACACTAGCAGAAATGAACTTTGCTCACATAAGAGTTGCTGGTGTTCATATGTGGGGGTTTCTGTCTGTGTGTCAGTGTGTTTGGCATGTGTCAGATGGTCAGTGCCCATTTGTCTTCTGTGTCAAGATGTCTATGGGTGTATCTGTGTGTCAGTGTTTCAGTCGCTTGATTACTGTGTTTCTGTGTGCTTGTGTCTGCCTGGATATCATTATGTCTATGGGCATCACTGTGCTTGTGCTGTGTGCCTGTGTCGGTTTGAGTCTGTGGGTCTGTATGTCCACGTGTCCCTGTGTATGTTGGTGTTCTCTGTGTGGGTTGGAAGTTGCCCCCCCCCCTTTCTTAGTCTTCTGTGTCAAGATGTCTATGGGTGTATCTGTGTGTCAGTGTTTCAGTCGCTTGATTACTGTGTTTCTGTGTGCTTGTGTCTGCCTGGATATCATTATGTCTATGGGCATCACTGTGCTTGTGCTGTGTGCCTGTGTCGGTTTGAGTCTGTGGGTCTGTATGTCCACGTGTCCCTGTGTATGTTGGTGTTCTCTGTGTGGGTTGGAAGTTGCCCCCCCCCCCTTTCTTATTCTCCCACCATTTCTGTGTTGAAGGCCTCAGGCTGTGTGTGTGTGTGTGTGTGTGTGTGTACGCATCAACTTTTCCCAGTCCCAAAGCCTTCAGCCCTGGCCCTGAGATCTATTCTCCCACTCTTTCTCTGTCTGTTGGTCTTGAGGTGGGAGCTGAAGCAGAGGGCAGGCAGGCATGGAGCCCACGACAGCCGGGGGCTAGGGCCAGCCTGCCACAAGGGCCTTGCCTCAGCTTTCCTCCAAGCAAGCGCTAAGCCAGAGCCTCCCTTACATGTAAACACCAGCTGTGTCAAGACAGCGCAGCTTCTTCTAGGTCAACAGACAGCTGTGGGGTTGCTAGGCAACGGCCCGGCTACCCCCATTAGGCCCCCCCTCCCACTGCCTCTACCTGCAAACCCTCTGCTGGCTCCCCCCCAACTCCTGGATGCAGCCTGTCCCCTCCATGCCAATTAACACAGTGGGGCTGAGGGGGTAGGGGGTCAGGGCAGCTCTGGGACTGGGATCAAGGTATGGGGAGGTGTCAACCCATCAGGTGCCACCACCCTCTCCCCCCAGTCCTCAGTACACTTCTCTGACACTCCCCACCTCACCAGTCAGATTAGGGCTGGAATGGTGAGGGGCAGGTCCTGAGAAATGGGGGACAACCCGAGCTGTAGCTGTGGTGGTAACTACTCCCCCCCCCCGCCCCTCCCCCGGTCAAACCAGGAAGCCGAGGGAGAGGGGTGCGAGTGTATTAGTATTAGCGATTGGACAAGTCCCCTCCCCTTCCCAGCCAAGCCTGGGGAAGACAGAGTGGAGGGCCCTGTAGCAACGAAGAGTTAGTTTCCCCTTTCTTTTCCGTGTCCCGCCCCCTTCCAGGATAACCACTTCCATTTCCGAGGCAGCACCTGCGCTCCTAGCTGCCGTGTCATGACCCCTTGGTGCGTGAGCCCAGGCCGGGCAGCCCCCGCAGCGCCCCAACCCTTACCCTCGCCGGCCCCAGCGCCGCCTTTTACCCGACCTGAGCCTTCTCAGCGGGCAGAGAGGAGGCGAGGGCCCCCAAGGCTCCAGGCAAGGGGCTCAGGCCTCTTGGGTCG
This sequence comes from Galeopterus variegatus, assembly GCF_000696425.1. Taxonomy (NCBI): domain Eukaryota; kingdom Metazoa; phylum Chordata; class Mammalia; order Dermoptera; family Cynocephalidae; genus Galeopterus; species Galeopterus variegatus. The sequence continues at coordinate 19,411 of NW_007727318.1, forward strand.
GGTGCGTGGGCCGAGGCCGCGGGCCGGAGTGACTTCGCCCGAGCTGGAGGAAGGAGTGGGAGGAGGGAGCCCGGCCGGCAGGGGGACAGTTGTGGGGGCAGCGCCCGTAGCCGCCCCATTAGTATGCGACCACGCTCTGCGCGCCATGGCAACCGCTCCAATCGGCATCCCACTGCCATGAAGTGGGGTGTGTGTGTGTGTGTGTGCGCGCGCGCATGCATACATGTGCTGCATCTGTGTGGCGTTCTGGGCTGGCGCCTACCTTGCATACAATCCTCCCCAATCACAACCCCCTCCCCCAACACATTCTATTTTCCACATTTTTCACAGGCCCAGATCATGCACACCTTTATGCACATGCCACAAAGTCAGCCACACTCATTCAAACCCAGCAACATGCCCTGGGCCTCCCTCTGTCAATCCCATCTGCACACAGGGCCAGAAGATCCAGCATGTACACAGCCACACCAGCGAATCTCTCTCTCTCTCACCATCCTAAGCTCTACCAGTCAGCTATTCACCCCTCAGCAGCCCTTGAGGGGTTCCAAATCCCTGCCACTCACAGGGAAAGATTAATTTGTCAATTCCATCAGACTATACACTCAAAGGCAGGGCTGGCGCCTATCTTTTTCACTGTTGCATCCTCAAGTGCCTGGGACAGTGCCTGGAAATTTGTAGGTGCTTAAGATATATTTGTTGAATAAATGTGTTCACACAGGGTCTCCACAGCAGTCAGAGAACTCAATTTACAGCCAGTCAGAGTGAAAAACACTAATGGATACCACAGTGAACATACGAGATGGATCATATGCACAATTAGGACAACACACTGAATATAGGTGTGTGCACACAGCACTCACACAGGGCAAACACTCAGCACAAGGAGCTAGATTACAATGCATGTTAGAACCACCTGAGGAGCTTTTAAAAATCCCGATGCCCAGGCTCTACCCCAGACCAATAAAATCAGAATCTCTTGGGTAGGACTTGAGCATCAGCATTTTGAAGCACTCCAGGTGATTCCTTTCTATGGCTAGGGTAGAGAATCACTGATCTAGACGAACAGACTTGAAAATGTTGACTCAGGGGTTAGTACTGGGGATGAGGGTAGAGCTGGTTTTCACTTTTGTCACCTCTCCCAGGGTGATGAAGACACAAAGGATTACTCAAAGCCCATTTCTTCTGGGCAGTGAAAGGCCCCGAAGGGGATAATTTTTATGTGGAATATACTAACATTTATAAAACAAATATATTTCACAACTTTTAACAGTACAGTGAAGCACGGACTCCTGCACCAGATGCCTTGGCTTGGACTATGGCATCACCACTTATTCATTGGGTGGTCTTTGTAAATGACCTTTCTGCACTTGAGTTTCCCATCTGTAAAATGGGGATAATAACAACGAAGCCTCATAAGATTGTTGTGGAGACTGAATGAGTTAATATATATGTAATGTGTTTAGAACAGCTGGTATATAGTACTCGTAAGTGCTATATATTTTTTTTCTATTATTTCTATCATTAAAATTGTTATAGAATGGATTTTGGGATTTTATAAGCAGAATTTTCTTTCTTTAAATTGCTATGAAGGAGCAAGTGCTCGGCGTCAGACTCTGGACCAACCTACTTTTGCCACTTCCCATGTGATCTTGGACAAGCCACTTTCTCCACATCTGTGAACCTGTCTTCTCATCTGTTGATGAAATAAGTATCTTTCTCTACCTCAAGGATTGTATAAGAATAAATACCTCAGGGAATTGTTTAATGAGTGGTGGCAAAACCCAAATATCTAGGAGCCATGTTGCCTTGATGCATTTTGGGATCAGGTGCAGCTCTGTGGCTGTGGTAGGGGCCTAACCTCCGAAAAGAACATACCAAATCAGGGTGACCCCCACCCTGCGGCAAGGTCTCTGCTGCCTTTTCCTCGGTGGTCCCAGGGTCAAAGGGCACAGAGAAACTTCCATCTCAAAGGCTGGGCCCTCGAAGGTGGCAGATCTCCTGAGCCTGGTTCCAAAATACACCTTAGCCCTCCTCACCTCTTCCTAAGCAGCAGACTCTAGGCTGAGACCACTCCCCTCCCTGAGCTCCCATTTTCTCGCTGACCTCTCCCTTCACCTCTCCTGGATCCCCCTGGTCTCGCCACCAAGTCTTCTTTCCATCCTCCTCTGGGTTCCCATCCTATGCCCCTCTCTTTGCAGTGAATCCCCATCCTTCCTTCAAGCTAATAAGCCCCCCTCACTGTGCTATAATCACCTCCTTAAACTCCCATTTCCTTCATGGGTCTCCCCTCCCCACCCCTTTGCTGCCCTTTCTCTCCCTCTCAAGACCCATCTCATGTTGAGCCCCAACCCCTTCCTGAGAATAATTCCCCCCACTGCCTCCTCTCTGAGCCCTCAGCCTGACTTACCGGGCCCCACCCTCTTACTGAACCCTGATTCCCCAGATGCCAACTCAGCCCAGCCCGCCCCACCTGGACAGCCTCCCCATCTCTTCTGCTTCCTCAGCAGCTGCTGAACACTCATTTCCTCCCTGCAGGCTTCTCTTGGGTTGGCCTATCCCAGCCACACCCCCTGGTTTCTCTGATGCCACCCCTCCCACCCACACCTGGACAGCCTCCCCATCTCTTCTGCTTCCTCAGCAGCTGCTGAACACTCATTTCCTCCTGCAGGCTTCTCTTGGGTTGGCCTATCCCAGCCACACCCCCTGGTTTCTCTGATGCCACCCCTCCCACCCCCAGCCTCCACCCTGCCCCAGAGTGACCTTACCGAAGCCTTCCCTCCCCTAAACACAGTCTACACCAAACAGACCTAACTATGTGTGGCTTCTACCTCCTGCCACCCGCTCTCACACCTCTGGGCCTTGGCACATGCTCCTTCCTCCTCTGGGAACTCCCTCATTTTTCTGCCTGGCACCCTAGCCTTGGCTCTTTAAGAACTTTCTCCTCTGGGAAGCTCCCCCCTCCCTCAACCCTCAGGGCATCTTGCTGCTTTCTGCCCCCATTTCCAGCTCCATACTGGATTGTCAGCTTGAGTGTGGTCCTGCAGCAGTCAGGAAGGGCAGGATAGCATCTTCATCTCTGAGTCTGGGGGATGCCTGGGGGCTTGGTCTGTGGATGAGCCTTTGCATCTCGCACAGAGGCTGCAGTTTTAGGGGACTGGGACCTGAGTCCTCCTGCCTCTTCTTCCAGACAGGGGTGCCCAGAAGCAGGGGGTGGGAGGTACTTCTGCCTTGGATCAAGGGTTCTTCTGACTCACCCAAGGCCTAGGCCTTACTGGTTGGGTCAAGAAGGGTAGGCCATGTGGAGCCATGCCTTGGTGTCTCCCTGAGCTTCACTGAGGAGGGACATGGAGAAATCACACTCACTAGAGCTTTAGCATAAAATGGGTCTATGGGAAAAACTGCTCCTAAAGACCAGGGAGGTCAAAGTGGGCATTATTTGGGTAAGGGTAGCCAACAGCTCCCTGAGGTCAGGGAGTGGGAAACAGCTTGGCCCTTCTAGGCCCACTAGAAATAGGCGCAAGATTAGGAGTTTTCAGGCCGGCCCGGTGGCGCACTGCTACAGTGCGCCGCTTGGGAGCGTGGCAGCGCTCCCACCGAGGGTTCGGATCCCACATACAGACCGGTTCCCGCTCACTGGCTGAGCGAGGTGTGGCCGCAACACCGAGGGTTGCAATGCAATCCCGTTGCCGGTCCTGGTCTGGTACGGGCGCGACACTGAGGGTTGCGATCCGTTGCCGGACACGAAAAAAGACAAAAAGGAAAAAAAAAAAAAAAGATTAGAAGTTTTCTTTTTTCATGGTTTACCAAAGCTGGGAGGAAACAGCCAGCATCTAGAGTTCAAAATGGAAACAAAGGGGAAGGCAGAGAAACACTTGGGTGACTGGCTGGGTCATGTCATGGGTGCTGCATGAGCATGTGTGGGTGTGTTGGGGTAAAATGAAGGCCCTGCAGAGAACACCCAGGACCTGGGGCAAATGGGAGACACACAAACAGGGATACTCCAGTCCTTGTGGGAAAGGCGTCCCCACAAGGGTTCTTGGACTTAGGACGGAATGAGTGTTGCAAAGATAGGTGTCCCTGAACCAGGGTAGAATTGTGGGGCCCCAAGGCCAGGGAGATATGGGATAAATGAAGAGACCCAGGATCTGGGACAGAATGATCGTTTCCAGACACTGGAGACCCAAAGCTTGGCCCATAATAGGGGTTCCTCAGGGAGAGAAAGCCCAGGATTTGGGGATTTAAAAAAGGGCCCAGAGGTGCTGGCCAGTTAGCTTCGTTGGTTAGAGTGTGGTGCTGATAACACCAAGGTCTGGGATTTGATCCCTGTACTGCCCAGCTGCCAAAAAAGAATTCTAAAAAAAGTCCCACAGATAGGGAGACCTGGGACTTGGGATAGAGTAGGCAGTCTCAGAGTCAGGGGAGACCCAGGTCCTATGGCAAAATGAAGGTCCAAGAGGCAAAATCCCCAGACCTCAGGCAGAATGCATGGGCCAGGGGCTGGGAAGGCCTAGGGAGCAGAAGGGAGAGCTCAGAGGCAGGAGATTTCTGGAGTGGAATGGGAGGCAGTTCCACAGGCAGGGGAGACCCAGGGCCCGAGGTGGAATGGGGCAGGAGAATGACCCAGAAGGTGACTCATATCTCAGACAAAAGGGAGAACTCAGAGGTAGGGAACACATATAGGTATTTCAACTCCTCTGGGGGAAACAGTGGCTGGTGACAAAACCCAGCTGTGTCCCTTCCATTCCATCCACCCTCACTCACCCCCTTTCACAAGACACGAGGTTGGTGGGTTTTTTTTTTTTTTTTTTTTTTTTTTTGCTTTTTTTCATTTCTTTTTAATACAAACTTGGATCTTTGGGTGTGTCCTGCCAACAGAAAACAACAACAACAACAGAAGAGAAAAACCAAAAGAGTGAAAAATAAGAAAGAAAAAAAAAAGCTCCCGCAAGAGGTTCTTCTCCCTCCCCCCCACCATGCGAATTTGCACACCACGGGACCACAGCAGGTTTACAGAATGCAATATACAATCCACGATTTATAATAAAACAGTATATACAATAAATAGGATATTGTTCATTTTTGTCAAACGACCTGTAGATAAATTTCTCAGTGCATACTTGCAGGGGCTCTGGACACCTTGGGCCCCTGCTCGCAACCTCTTGCACACGCTCGCTCTCTCGCTCTTTTTTTTTTTGTCTTTTTCTAAAACTGTGTTTTGTTTTTAAGTTTTGTACATTTTTAAAAAGTATTTACAATTGCTGGTTTTGTGCAGAAAGGGCTCACCTTCGGCTTCTGCATGGAGGAGATGGGCAGGGGAGTGGTAGGGGGAGATGGGACTGCAGGGGGTGCAGGTGGGGCAGGGTGGGAGGCAGAGGGGCAGGTGCTCCTGCCAGAGGACGATGTGGACGCTGGGAGGGGTCTTGGCATTGGTTTTCTGAAAGCTGCAAAGAAACACAAGAGAGGAGGCAGAAGTCAGCGGCAGGCATAGACACTGAGCTCTGAGATCAGGGAGGCTAAGAGAGGGACCCCCACCCAGTTCCTACCAGGGTTCTGGGAGAAGCTAACCACATTGTTTTCACCTAGAAAACTCCAAATCGGCTCCCATGAAACTGCTTCTGGCCTTCTCTGAGCTCAGTTTCCCCATCTGTAAAATAGACATGTCCAAGCCCCACACCAAGAGGTGAAGAATGCACTGGGTGAGGAGTTGGGGTTCCAGGGAGTGGGATTGGTAAAGAGCTTGGGCTCTGGATTCAGACACAGCTGAGTTCAAATGCCAGCACCACCATTTAATAGCTCTATGACCTTGGGCTAAACCTCTGCGAGCCTGTTCACTCATCCGTAGAAAGGGGATAACAGAACTACCTCATAGGTTTGTTGGGAGGACTCAGTGGTTGAAGGCAGATGAAGCCTGGTTCATAATTTTCCTGGGGCCAGCTGGGCTCTCCAAACCTCAGTTTCCTCGTGTCACAATAAGTTCAGTAATTCCTCCAACCTAGACTGTTCTGAGGAATGACATAATGGGGAAGACAGTGCCTCAGCACAGCGCAGGTGTGAACCACTGCTTTAATTTCTTCTAGATCCAACCCTTTTCCCAGCCCCCACCAATGCCACTCTGTTCCTGAGAGAGGTGAGGTGATGAGGAAGTCTGTTGGAATGAAAGAATAAAGAAATTGCCCAACACAATGCCATCTGTGTTTGACTGAACTCTGCCTTCCTGAAGCTCAGAAACTCCCAAGTTCCCAGTCCCTACAATCACCAGACACTCGAGGTAGGAAGTACCACCTCTCCTTTCCCTAGACAGTCCCAATTGTGTTGTGGCACCCTGAGGACATGACTTCCCTCTCCAGACCCCCAGCTTGGCTAGCTCCGCTGCGTTCATAGCTCTGTTGGGTGAATGATAAGGTGCCCAGGACAGGGCTGGGCTTCGTCATTCCCAAGACCTCCAGCCATTAGCCTGACCCTTTTGGAGTTCTGACCTCCTCTCAGAGCCCTGCGATTCACATTTCCCACCGTCAGTGTGTGACCATTTTCACCAGAATTTAAGGGGCTGGGGTTGGGGTGCAAAAACCGCCTTCTAAGACTCCTCGGGGAGCCCATCCATCCTCCCCCACACCCACACAAACCAGGCGGCAGCAGAAAGCCTCTCCTCCCTTGTACTTTCTTGGCTTCCCTTTCCAACTGGGCCACATTTAAATTCTGCTCAGCCTCGGCTGCTGTCTGCTGGGCAGTCAGCCCTGGGGACGACTTTTGTCCTGAGGCTAGACTTGCCAGGACTCCCCCAAGGCCAGGGTAACCAGGTGGGCTCCTGCAGAGGCAGGGGCAGCACCCCACCCTGGTGTATAGACCAGGTGGCAAGCAGAGGCAGGAGTGGGAGGGGAGGGGCTACATCTTTGTTAAGCTGTCAGGTCTCCTGCAGTTGAGGGGAGGATGGAACATTAGCCGTAGGGGTAAGTGGTATGCTATTAGGGTGACAGCTGTATTACAACTGGGGTGAGAGGTAGAAAAGCAGCTCTTGGGGCAGGGGGTGCTGTTGGGATGGATGTCTGCTTTCTAGTTAGGGTGACAAGCAGGAACAGCTGCAGAGATAAGAGGTGTATCCATTAGGGGGCAGGACTATTGCATGTGGGAGACAGGTTCAGCTGAGGGCTGGGGGCATCTACCAGAGGGCAGCTTTATTGCGGTTGAAGAACAGCTGTCAAGCTAAAGAACCTCTGTTGAGGTGGCAGGTATACTGTGTTGGGGTGACGAGGGGGAGATTTAGGACGGGCTGCTCCAAACCACTTGGCAAGCCAACTGATCCCCAGCCTCCCCAGCTCCCCGCAAGGGTGCTGGGGCAGGCTGGGAGCCTCTGCATAAATCCCTGCCGCCTCCGCCCCCTCCAGCCCTTAGCCACTGCCAGTGACCCTCTCCAAGCCAGGTCTCCATGGTGATCTCAGCCCAGCAGGCGGCTCCTGCCAGAACCATTCCCGCGGTGCCTGCGGGCCAGGCAGCAGGAGGCTTTCTCACCCTCTGCTAAGCCGCCCATCGTGGCTCACCTTCCTCCTCCCACCGCCCTCCCCAGCTTTCAGGACTTGGCCAGCTAGACTCTGGCAGAATCTAGGGGATGGTGGGGTGTGGGGGATGGGGAGGGAATCAAAGCTCAAGGGTTCTTGAGGAAGGGGAGAAAGGAGAATGCTGGGGTTGTGTACAACCCTGATCTCACTAAGCTCAACTCTCTACAAAACAGAATTAAACCCTAAAGTGCCAGGCAGCCCAGTGCTGGGCACTGGGGACAAAGCAGAGAACAAGAGGGATAGGGTCTGTCCTTTAGAGGCTCACAGAGCAGAGGGGGAAGCAAAGCAGACCCCAAACCAGGCGATTACAATGCAGGAAGAATGGGTGCTGTGCTAAAGGAAGTCCTGAGGGGCTCAGAAAGGACAGGGGGGGCAACCCAGTCTCAGCCAGAGGGGCTGTGGCTCTTCAACTCACTGCAGAGCAGTTACCCAGCACAGGCTGGGGTCAAGGACGTGTGCTGACTGAATCACACAGCGATGACTGATCTAAGTCTGGTCAGCATGTCAAGATCCAACTTGGGTCTGGCACACCTCCAAGATGCTTCCTTAGACCACCCTGTTACCATAGCTACCGATGCACTCCTCATTTCCTACCCTGCTCCTCCAGGGCAGACACCTGTGTATGGTACCTCTGTACCCCCAACACCAGCATGCACCTGGCTCCCAGGACACCAACCACCGTTTATAAGATTTCACCTTTTAGTGTCTCCATAACGAACAATTGCAGAGCCACATTTCGCTGAGTCCTCATGCTACAGCAGTTTTATGATCTGGGGTGCCAGGGCATTAAGTGGTCTCTGCCAGTGGTGCTGGCAATGGTGGCATCGAGGGATAGCTGAGCAGAGATTCAAAGTGCTACGATCATATATAAATCAAGTTGTCCAGAGAGCTCCTCTCTGCCAAAAAGCACACATTTGTGCACTCATTCATGCAACCAGCAAACGTGTGTTCACACCCACTAACTGCCAGGGCACCAGATAAGGTCTAACCTCCACTCTCTAGTCATTGCCCTCTGGGAGGGGGTCTCTTTGTCAAACAAGGCAGTAGAGTGGAAGGCAAAGAGAGTACATGAGAATTTGAGATTCATTTGCTGTGTGACCTAAAGCAAGTCTCTTTCCTCCCTGGGGTTCAGTTTCTATTCTGTCATTTTATTTAAATGGGTGGAACAGGTGATGGGAGAGATCTTCAAGCACTGAGATGGTACCCCAAAGACAAGGCATCAGAGGCTAACCACAGCTGCCCAAAGGCTGATCCACCCCTCCAACATTTTCAGGCAGCCAACCAACCTTGTGAGTCACCCAAATGTGGGGAGGATACTGCTTCCTGGGGACTCAGACCACACCAGATAAGCAGAAATACCAAGGTTGGGTGGGCCTGGAGTTCACTGAAGCACTGATGAGGTTCCTGATTGGAGAAGGGGAGGCTGTGAGGTGTGGGTTTGTGTGGCTCACCCCCAACTCCAGAGAAGTTTTTCAAAATCTGTGTTCACGATTGACCAGAGGTGTTCCTTAAACTCTAGCTCTGACAGTCATTTCCTCCTTAGGGATTTTCCTGTATCTCTCCCACTGCAGAGCACAGAAACCTAACGTGCTTGCTATGGGACTACATGGGGTGCAAATTCATGGTCACCCACCCACCCTGTGTGACCTTGTATGTGTCCTACCTTTCAGAGTCTGATCCCTTACCTGTCCTGGGAGGAGGCTATACCCATCCCCTCCATCACGTGCACTCTCACACACATACTCTTTGCCCTCCCGGCTGGAGATACCACCTGTAGACAGGTGTTACTGATGGGGATATGTTGGACATGCAACTCAAGTGGAGGCTGGGGAAGAGCAAGAACCGAGGGACTGGGCAATCCCCAGGGGCCCTTCCTGGCTCTACCATTCTGTGCTGCAATGACTGGTGGCTCTGAGTCTTCAGGAGAATCCCTTTCCCTCTCTGTAAACTGGGAGGGATTGTACCTGGAGAACTCCAAAAGCCCAGTTAGCCCTGAGAGTTTGAATTGGTTTATTTATACATTTATTTCCCTGCCCCATTTTTTAGGAGAAATTCCTGATGACAGTGGGAGTAAAACTGTCTCATACCCATTCCCCAGTGCTTAAACTTTCCTCTTACAACTCTCCCTATTCTATATGCTTTCTTTGGTAAACTGGGAGGGATTGTACCTGGAGAACTCCAAAAGCCCAGTTAGCCCTGAGAGTTTGAATTGGTTTATTTATACATTTATTTCCCTGCCCCATTTTTTAGGAGAAATTCCTGATGACAGTGGGAGTAAAACTGTCTCATACCCATTCCCCAGTGCTTAAACTTTCCTCTTACAACTCTCCCTATTCTATATGCTTTCTTTGAAAAAAAAAAAAAAAAAAAAAAAAGAAGGATCTGAAATGTCCCAGGACTGATGAGACACTGGGGTGGGGGAGGGGACAGTGCGCGGTGATGAGTAAACGGCCTAAAGGAGTTGATGGCGTGGTGAAGAGGACATTCCCAGGAAGGGCTGTCATGGATGCATAAAGGGCTAGAGATTAATTGGGCCTGGGAAGGATCCTGCAGCCCTTCTCGGAGGAAGTGATATCTGAGTGAAAGATAGGAACTGACAGGTGGGAGACCATGGTGGGTAGGAAAGGGCAACCCAGGCCAGGGAACGAAAGCATAAGGCACACTTGGGAAAGAGCCCCTCCTGTTGACACATTCTCCAGGCTGGTAAGAGGGTGTGTGTGTGAGAGAGGTTGGGGCTGAAATCGAATACCTGGAATGCCATGCTAGGAAGTTGCGCCTTTATTTTTCAGGTAAAAAGGCTGGAGAGGGAAGGATACAATCAAAAGGTGTTAAGCAATAGAGTCACAGGAGCAGATGTGTTTTGATCAATTCATCCAACAAATATTTCAGGAGATCCAGACACCACGCATTTAAAAATGCTGAAGAACAAGCACTTTGGTGGCCATGAGGGGGAGAATGGACTCAGGTAAAGATGGCACAGAGACCCAGGAGGTGAGCTAGGGCTACAGCCACTGAAGTCTCAAATTACTTCCTGCCCTGCTCACATGGTGCAAGAGGCTGGTCCCTGATAATTCTCATGGGAGTGTTCTAGTCCCTCCCCAGGAAAGTGATTCCCATGTGGAGGTTTTTAATGAACCCCTGTTTACAGGCTACAAGCCCCCATCTTGTTCACTGGATGCAATGCCTGGCCCAGAGCAGGTCACTACTTCATGTGTGTTGAACACAATTAACCAACTTCCTCCTGCCCTCAAGCACAACACAGGGTACTATGGCAGCAAAGGTTAAGCTGACAAAGATGGCAAACCTGCCAGGGGAAAAATCATGACATACCACAAAGTCACAAGGAAGTATTTTTCAGATTATTTGCACTGGGAGAAAGGACTGGTGAGGATAACTGTGTGGACAGGGTTCCTAGGCGACCCTGGTCATTTTTCAGTCCAGGTCTTTTTGCCTGTCAGCCTTTGGGTCCCCGGGGGTGGGGTCTCTGACTTACCTTGTCCTTGGGAGTGACTTGGCTCAGTCACTAGGTGGCATTTCAAAGCCTCTCTCCAAAGGCCCCAAACCCACACTAGAATACAAGACCCTTCCTATGAGGGATGCAGGGAAGCAGGTGGAGGGTCCTGAACGATGCCAAGAAAGGGTAGGAGGGGTGTGACTCATGTAGACTGGGTCAAAGCCCCAGAATGCAGTCAGTGGGAGGTATTAATCCACCCATCACCAACCACTGATTTCGTGCTTACTGCATGCCAGGGACCAGGCTAAGTGCACTCAATTCTCACAAGAGATGCAGGGAGGTGACATGACTCATCAGGTGACATGACTCACCAAGTCATCTAGCTAGTAAGGGATGGAATTGGGTTGTGCATAGAGGCCTGTGCACCTGAGTCCACAGGTAGGCTCCTAGCTACCACTCTCCAGTTTCGGGGCCCCTGCTCCAGGATGTGTGGGTAGATGGGAGAGGAGGAGTGTCAGAGGGCATGTTCACAGAGAGATGTGTTTCCAGGAAATGAAGGCACAGACAAGAAGGCCTGGCCTAAACATGGCTGCAAGAGAGACAACAGGATCAGAGGGAGGATGGCCTCAGAGACTGGAGAAGAGCTGGAGCCCAGAAGAGGCAGGGCAGGACTGGCTGAGCCCTGAGATGAAGCCTTTTGCTCAGAGCCAGGGGCAAGATCAAGTGACCTCTCGAGGTTTCAAGACACGAAGAGACAAAGCCCAGAGCAGCTTGGGCGTGGCCCAGGCCTAGGCTTGCCTGCTGACCCTGGCTGGATAGTGGCCTTGGAAACTGCTTCCTGCTCTGGTCAGGCCCCAGCTGGAGTAACCTTGGAGGACCTGTGACATTTCTCTTGGCCTCAGGTCCAGGCCTGAGAGAGATTGGGGGGGGAGAGGGACTCGAGATTCCTGAACACCTCGGAGGGCCCGTCCTACACTCCCACCCATCCCCAAGGTCTGGCAGGACTGATCTTCAGCCCACAGGGGCCTGATGTGGAGCCAGTCTGTCTGGCTCTGCTTCTCATCTAGGGGACTGGAGAAGATGTCTGCATGGGCCCAAGGCCCCCTCCCTTAACCCATTCCCGTCTCTGTCCCATCAGCCACAGCTCTCAGGCCAGTCGGTCCCACATCCCCCACTCTGTCTTCTCCAAGCTCTCTTCTAATTCACATTGAGATGTGACCTGCCTTTGCTCACAGTTCCCTCTGCCTGGAATGCCCTGCCCCCAGTCTCCAAATCTTGTCTACTCTTCAAGGTCGAGCTCAAATGCAGCTTCTTCCACAGAACCTAAAAAACCCATTTAAAATGTCACACCCAGGGCCGGCCCGGTGGCACACTGGATAGTGCGCCGCTTGGGAAGCGCGGCGGTGCTCCCGCCCGAGGGTTCGGATCCCACATGCAGACCAGTTCCCGCTCACTGGCTGAGCGAGGCGCGGGAGCAACACCGAGGGTTGCAATCCCGTTGCCGGTCCCGGTCCGGTACGGGGGCGACACTGAGGGTTGCGATCCATTGCCGGACACGGAAAAAGACAAAAAAAAAAAAAATGTCACACCCAGAAAGAGTTGTAAGGATTGTCCAATCCAAACCATCACTTTGCAGATGGGGAGGTAGGGGTGTGGGGTGGAAAGAAGCAGAGAATCCAGGCTCTGGAGGGGCAATACTGGGTTCCAATCCAGCCTCCACCATATACTAACTATGGATCCCCTGGCTCATGGCTGTCTCCTCAACTCTGATTGGGGGAGGCTGTGAAGGGTCCATGAGGCAGCGTTATACAAAGGGCCTGGCACAAGTTGTGCTCCTTTTCTAATCAAGGGGGCAGAGGGTGACTTCTGACCACAACACTCAGCTGCCTGGTGCACAATCTTTGTTTCTCTTTGCTTCTGGGTACCTGCCACTTTCTGCCAGGTGATTTCAGGTTCTTTGTTTACTTGTTTTAGTTTCCTGGAATGGATGCTGAGCTTGAGGACAGGGGCCACATCTGCTTTGTCTCCCCAGTGCCTGGGCACAGAGGGGCTCAATGTGTGTGCCTGAGCTGAATTATTGCTTCTCCAGTGGCTGGTGTCAAAACTGCTCACTGCCTGTTGGTGAATGAGCATGTCACCGTCCTCTCTGCTTAAGCCCTCTGTTGAAAATGCAACTCTCTCTACTAACTCTTCTTCCTTGCCATTCTCCTTCCCTATATCCCCAACTCATCTTCACTCGCACAATGATTTTGATGAGGAAGCTTGTGCACCATCTTGGATAAAAAAGGGAGACAGCCCTATCACCACCATGGTCCAAGCCACCACCACTGCTTGTCTGGACTGCTGCAGCTAGTCTCTCTACTTCAACACTTGCTCTGCTCCACTGTGACCCATGGCATTCCAGCTGAGAACTCTTCAGTGGTTCCCCTTTGTCTTGGAATAAAGTTCAAACTCCTTCCAATGCCCACGTGATCTAGCCCACCTTGCCCCCTCACTTAGTTTAACTGCCTTCCCATCAGTTCCTCAAAGCTGAGCCCCTTCCTGCTTCAAGGCTTTACACACTGCTGTTCCCTCTGCCCAGAATGCTCTTCCTGCTCCCTGTCTAGCTGTTGAGACCCTCATCCTTGAAGCATCAGCTTCAAGGTCTGGTCAGCCTGTTCTAGGTGCTCTAGATTTTTTTTCTCTTTCCATGACTTATCAAATGCTTTGTGTCATTCTGTTTACTGTCTTTCCCTCTAACCTGGAAGCACCCTAAGGACAAGTAGCTCATTTGTGATGTTCACAGTAGTGCTCCTAATGTCTGGCACATAGTGGGTGCTGGACAGATGTCTCTGGAATAACCGAATGCATCAGTTCGAGGACAGTGCTGTTAACTCCCAGCCCTGAGTGGGGAGCGGGGCCAGAATGTGGCGCTGGATGGCATCCCAGTTCCTCCTCCATTCAGGCCTCACTGGGTGGTTCCATTATGTATTTCACTGAGCTGTGACCTGCCCAAACACCCAGCCACACACATCCCTTCATTTTTCCCACCCAGAGCTGGGAGGAATGGTTTTTGGATTATTTCACATTTCTGGATTATCCATGAGACATCTCCCCTCCAGCGAGAAGGATCAAGAGTTTGACATTTTAAACCCTAAGCAGCTTCTCCCTGGCTTGCTTCAGAGCTGCGGCTCTGCTGCTTGCAATAAGATGCATGGGGAACGGAAGGCCATTTTAATCTTGGCCTGGCTTCATTAGGAAGGAAAATATGCTGCCAAAAAAAAAAGTTTGGTCCATTGTCTATGCCATACAGAGTTGCAAGAGCCTAAAAGATTATCAACATTAATTTTCTTGAACAGATGGGGAAACAGAGGCCCAGAGACGGGCAAAAGGTTGGTCAAGGGCATGCAGCAAGTTGGTGGCCAATCAGGAAATGATCCTCCCCAGGCCTCCTAACTCCATGTGCTGCCCTTTGTCACTTTCAGGCACCAGGGGAGCTAGGGTATGGCAGAGAGGGGGTAATGCATTTTCACTGAGATGACTTCAGGACCCTGTGCCACCCTGGCCTTGAATGGCCTCCCCAGAGCAGGGATGGGGATTTCCAGGATCCCTGCTACTCCTTCTCCAGGAAGAGGAACTCCCAGTAAGCTTCAGTGGTAGTAGATGTGAAGGGTGAGGGACTCAGACGTGCCCTCAGCCCACCCCATTGCCAACTACCACATCTGGGCCAATTTTGTGACAAGTCCGTTGTCCAAAAGTGGGACCAGTTGTGAATGTATTTCTGAGCAGGTTATTCTTCAAGGAAATGGTTCCTTCAACCCTATTTCCTTTTACCATTTTGGGGGTATTTTCTGTCCTTTATTTTCCAGCACCACACTCTCCCAAGTGAGCTATGAGCCGGCCTTCAACATAAATAGTTTTTGATTCCACTTATGTAAAATGTCCAGAAAAAATGAGTCTGCGGAAACAAGACTAGTGGTTGCATAGGGCTGCAGGTGACTCTGGTCATGAGAGATCTTTTTGGGGTGACAAAAATGTTTTTTTTTTTTTTAAAGATGACCGGTAAGGGGATCTTAACCCTTGACTTGGTGTTGTCAGCACCACGCTCTCCATGTGAGCAAACCGGACATCCCTATATGGGATGCGAACCTGTGGCTTTGGTGTTATCAGCACCACACTCTCCTGAGTGAGCCATGGGCCGGCACTTATTTTCCTTTTTAAAAACACCACATCTTGAGATTACTAAAATTGACTCCAACTAATGAGGTCACAGTGCCTTATAAAAACAATATCTAAATATTGTTAGGTAACAATATATAACTGAACTCTTGGAAAAGCATTTGGCTTCAGGAAAGTGACTTTTCTAGGGTCAAAACATCCTGCCTGAGGATGGACCCACTGGCTGCAGGTTCCCAGGGACAGTGGGATCCCAACGCCCCTTCTCCGTTTCTGGATCCCTACCCTACATGCCTCTGACCACACCGAGCCTACCTCAGGCCAAAGATGTTGAAAATAGCTTTTAAGGGTACCACTGGGAGGGGGGGGGAGAGAGGATACTTTGGGCCATTCTGTAAAGCCCTTGCAGAGCATGTGACTAAGACATACTGGCGACACTCTCTGTGTGGCTCTTGACATGCTACGTATTGGAATAAATGAAGCTCCTAGGGAAACAAGGGTGCCCCGCAGGTCTGGCACTCTGGATAGGCCCTGGGTGGGTGACTGTCCATCCTGCTTCTCCCTTCATTGTCTCACAGAGGGCGATGCAAACGCTCTCCCTTGCAAGAGGCCAAGTGGTGAGTATTTCCTTACTCACTGCCCAAGACCTAGCATGAATGAGGGAAATAAACGCTTGATGAACCAAACTAGGTGGCCCTACCAGTCTCTGGTCTGCTGGCCATTTCAATTAACAGGACCCCCTGAATGTCCAAGCCTCCTGCTAGGTTCCCCACCCCAGCACCCCATCTCCTCCCAAGACTGTTGGCAAAATCAAATCCTGAATCCCTACTCCCTAATGTCAGGTACCCAAACTTGTCCTTAAATCCTGCATAAGCCTCCTACTCATCTTTATACCTCTTCGTCTTGCCCAAACTCTAATGTCCTCATTCTCCCCACCCCCAAGTCCTCTGCCCACTGCCCCCACATACCCAGACTCACCCAGGAACAAAACCTCGCGGTCCAGTCGGCACTTCAGTTGGCACTACAGGGAGGTGACGGTGAATGTGTCCTCAGGGTGAGGCTCCGCCATGGGCCCCAGGAAGCCGCTCTTAGGGCCCCCACCCAGGCCAGGATGCGCCTGTGGCATAAAGCCTGGATACCTGTAGGCAGTGTCCTGCAGGGGCAGCAGCGAGTCCCTCGGCACGGGGGACAGGGTTAAGTCACTAAGGAGTGGGCAGCCGTAGCCAGCAGCGGCTGCAGCAGGGCCACGGGGTGGGCCAGGCGGCCGGGCCATCTCCAGTGGCTCCTTGTCGGCCTTGGGAGTGGCCGGTGGGCTAGCCAGGTGTGGGGCACTGAGGCACGCAGCCTCCGTCCTGCCCAGGAAGTCAGCCAACAGCCCTGTACCCACCTTGCCTTCATAGGGTGGGCTGCGGGCAGCTGAGCCTGGCGGGTACCAATATGCTGTGCCCTTGCAGCTGGGGGAGTCGTAGTGGGGCTGGCCTAGTGACAGGTCCCGGCAGCTCAGGTGGGCCTGGGCTGCAGCTGCATGGCCCAGACTGGCCCCCTGGAGCCCATGCTTGAGGGGCTCACAGGCAGCCAGCTTTGTGGGTGGTGGCCGCAGTTCCTCCTTGAAGCCCAGTGTAGGCGAGCAGGTGGGTGAGTATGCCTTCTGCAGGCCAGCATCAAACACCGTGGGTGGGTGGGCCAGGGGTGGGAAATGCTTGCTGTCAAGTTCAGGAGCACCCAAGCTGGGCGAGTCGCAGTGGAAGCCTTGGCCAAAGGTGCCATCAGAAGGCGTGGATGGGTTCATGGAGTAGGGTCCCATGAAATCACAGGGGTCTCGCTCTCCCACGCTGAAGGCCCTCGACTGTGAGGGCAGTGGTGACATGCTGCTGTCCCCGCTATAGTAGTCCAGGCCAAGATCTGGGCTATCCTGGAACAGCGGGTTGACCGGCTGTGGCTTGGGGATGAACTTGGCTTTGGCTGCTGCACCACCCCTCTCCTTCTTGGCTGAGCAGGCCCCCCCACCCCGTCCACCCCGTGGCTGCCGGGGCCCAGTGCTCCGTTTGGATGGGTAGCCTGAGGCAGCAGCCGAGGCAGATGTCGGGAAGCCCAGATGTGAGGTCTCGAACAGGTCCACCTTCTTCCGCCGTCCACGGCCCGGCTTAGAGCTGCTCTGGAAGAGGACACTCTGGTTCCAGTTGTAGCCAGGGGCGGATGATGCCTCGTTCCAGTCCATCATCAGTTTCTCCAGGCTGGACAGGCTCGACTGGCCCTCGCTGCTCGAGGCCTCACTGTTGGCACGCCGAAAACCGCCACCACCAACCGGCTGATTGAACTGGGTGCTGTCAGAGGACGACTCGGAGAAGGTCTCGGACACGGCCGTCTGCTGCTTCACCTTCTGTGGCGTGTAGTTGGAGATGTCCAGGATTACATTGGGTTCGCTGACATGGCAGTCGAAACTGGGATTGTAGAGCTGACTAAAGGCCTCTGAGGCCCAGTCCAGGCCTCCATAACCCTGCCGGAAAGGCCACTGAGAAGCCCCCGCAAACTGCCGACAGTTCTCAGGCGAGGGCTGGAAGGAGGAGGAGGAAGAGGAGGCGGCAGAGGCTGCAGAGGTGGCAGAGGCTGTGGTGCCCTTGGACACCATGTAGCCCCCAGGTGAGACGGTGCTGGCCCGGCTGTCACAGCGCAGGGGCGTGGGGGCTGAACCAGAGAAGGGGGTTCCCTCAGAGCTGTTGAAGAAGGAGGCCTTGCTTGGTGGCAGGCAGGGGCCCCCAGTAGGCGGTGGGGCGTAGCCGGCGCTGTGGGCACTGCTGGGCGAGGCAGGGAGGCTGTTGCCGCTGCCATAGGCGAAGCTGCAGTCCTTGCTGTTAGCGCAGTCCTGGCCAGTGAAGGGCTTAGCTGGGGCAAATACGCTTTGTCCAGCCCCATAGCCACCGTACTGGGGAGGATAGGTGTTGGTGGGTGGGTGGGTGGTAGGTGAGCGGGCCATGGCTGAAAGTGGGGGAGCCAGCTTTGGGAAGGTCTCAGCTGCCCGGCAGTCTGAAGTGGCTGGGGTTATCCCATAGCTCGCTGCCCTTCCTGGTGGGAAGGTCTGGCGAGTGGGCAGGACAGGCTGGAAAGGGGGGTCTGCCCCAGCCCCACTGCTGCCCACTGCCACTGGGCTGGACTTGGCTCCCCGGCTAGGGAAGGTGGCCAGGCCCCTCTGGGCAGGCAGGGCACTGGTGGGAGGCCCTGCATAGGTGCCCGATGCCTTCCGGGACTCTGGGCGAGAGGCCGAAAGGGCAAAGTCCAAGAGGTCAGAGGAGTCATCTGAATCGAGCAGCGAGCGAAAATAGCCGGTGAAGAGGTTTTGGCGCTCCTGGCTGAGCTCGGTCTGGCTCGAGGGTGTGCCCGTGCTATAGTAGCTGCCACGGCCCGAAGCTCCGCTCTCCAGCCCAGTGGAGGCAAAGGCCCGGGCCTCGGTCCCCTGGAACCCACAGTTTCGGCCAGTTTGCCCACCTGGGTGCCCATGGTGAGGGGCCCAGCCACCACCCTTGTCCCCGGCCCACTCAGCACCCACCTCCCCAAAGCCTGGACCACTGGGCACCTGCTCTGGAAACAGAGTCCCATTCTTCCGGGACCGCCTCTTGCGCTTGGGCTTCCCAGTCACAGCGTCCACCTCCCCCCGGCCCCGTTTGCGGGGGTGCCCCAACTCAGTGAAGCCAGGACCCCCAACCCCAGCAGCTGCCACTGCCACAACCTTCTTTTTCTTGCCAATGCCCTCAAAGAAGTCGCTGAAGGAGCATCGGGCTGCCTTGGCTGCATGGCCCCCACCCCGGCCACCAAAACCTCCTGCTTTGCCCCCACGCCGCCGGAAGCCCTGCACACGGTGCAGGAAGTGGGAGATGCTCTGGGTGTCCGGGGCCTGGTGCACCGACTCGGGCTCGCTGGGCGTCCAGCAGCGGGGCGGCGAGCACCGCCCAGCGCACTGGCTCTGGCGGTTCAGAAAGGCCAGCTTGGCGAGGACGTCTGAGTATTCGGCCTTGCTGTCATTGGCGTCTGCTGCATAGGACGGCTGGGGGGATGCCAGCTTCTGCTTCCGCCGCCGTCGTTTCTTCACCTCTGGCATGATCATGGTGGCTGCTGCCACAGTGGTCGCCTCGGCCGCCACCACTGCTGGCTCTTTGGGCTTGCCGGGACCCAGCAGCAAGTTCTTAGGAGGGCGGCCACGCTTACGCTTGAGAATAATGGGCATCTCGCCGGGCGGGAAGACCACCACCACATTCCGCCCATTGTTCTTCATCTTCAGCAGTGGGGTGGGCTCTGCCGACACCCGCAGGCCCAGCTCCTTGCCTTCCACGCTCAGGCTGCTGCTCAAGGATGACACTTTGTATGTGGTCTTGTTCCGCCGCCCCAGCGATACAGGGATCTTAGCCATCTTCACCACCATGCGCCTCACGCCCCGGCACTTGCCTCTGCGGGTAGGAATCACTGGAGCTGGGGAAGATTCCGGCTCGAGCTCAGGGACTGGACCTGGGCCTGGCAGGGCAGGAGGTGGTGGAGGTGGTGGTGGGGGCTCAGCCAAGGCAGCCACCAGCCCAGTGGGCATAGGCAGGGGCAGCAGGCGGCCCTCAGGTCCAGCGTCTGCCTTGCGCCCCCGCCCAGCTTTCCGCCGGCGACACAGGATCTTTGGCCTATCAGTGCGCCGCAGGGCGTACTTAGGGAGACCCTCAGGCCCAGGGGGGCCGTGAGGTGAGCACAAGTCTAGGTGCAAGGGCTCGGCCAATTGGCAATGCCCCAGGGGCTGCTGGGGCTCCAGACGGCGACCTGGGACGTCAAGCAGCTTGGGCAGGGGGTCAAGTGCCTGCGGGTCAAGCAGCTGTGACTCCAGGGAGTCAGGCAGGGTATCCAGGGCCTGTAGAGCCAGACTTGGCAGCCCCAGGGGATCAGCAAGAGGTTGCAGGGGTGGCAGCTCCAAAGCTTCTCCGAGTGGCTCTAGTGCCTGTGGGTCCAGGAAGCGGGGCTGGGGGTCCAGGAGCTGAGGCTCTGGTTCAGGCGATGGTGGCTCAAGGGCCTGGGCCTCTAGCAGCTGGGCCTCAGGGCAAGTAAGAGAGGCCAGCTCACTAAGGATGTCAGCGTCAGCGAGTTCTGAGTAATCAGGGCCGTCTGGCTCAGGTTCTGGGGCCAGACCAGTGGCCGCAGCTGTGGCTCCGGGACTGTGGCCTTGGCCAGGCTGGGGACTGTCCCTAGGCTCAGGCTCAGGCTCGTAGAGGGGGTGGCTGGGCCGCTCCGACTTGGCATGGGGGGTGGCCCGCTCCTCAGGGCTGCGGATGCTGTTGGCCAGGCTAGGTGAGGAAAAAAAGCTATATTGTAGGTCGCCAGGTGGTGGGGCGGGTGGGCGGCTAAGCCGGAGCCCACCACAGTCCAAGTGCACACCACTGTGCTGCAGGTCCTGGGAAAGCCGTGTCAGGTCCTTCATGATGTCAATCAGCTGCACCACTGGACGCAGGTTCACCCGCCCGTTGTCCCAGCGGCGTCGGGAGCTGCTGCCGTCTCCGGCCGGTGTGGGGCAGCGGGCCTGTGAGACAGGACGGGCTGCCCGTGGGGGCAGTGGGTCGTCCCCCTTGGCAAGGACTGGTGGGCGCCGGGTGCTGGGGTCTCGGCGTGGGGGTGGGCGTGGGTTCTCAGAGAAGGTGTGGGTGGAGAAGGCCTTGTCAGGTGGGCTGGCAGGGGGCCGGGTGGGAAGCAAGGGCCGGGGGGTGGGGGGACCACCGGGGTAGTACTTGGGCTCCCGGAGATAGTCAGGAGAGCTGCACACGGCACTGGAAGTCACCACCAGGCCCTGGGGCTTCACACGCATCCTGACCTTGTCCTCCGCGGGCCGCCGGGCGGGGCCGGGGCTGACATGAGGGTGCAAGAAGCCGGGACCAGGACCTGCCGGGCAGGACAAGCAAGAGGTGCCTAACTGAACCCCCAAGTCCGCATCAGCTTCCCTTATCCTCGATGGCCCCTGTACCCTTCCCAAGGTCTCATCCCACTTATCAAGCTCCAGTCTCCTCCCTAAGCCCAAGCTCTTTGCTAACCCCCAGCCTTTCCCAAACCACCATGTACACAATGAACCCCTCATAGGTATGGGGCCAGTTTCACTTTTCGGCAACTCACCCACTCCTAGACCCTGGCTATGGGCTCAGGGAGAATGGGACCCCTGCCTTTGAGAGGGAATCCCATCAGCAGATCAAACTTAGGGAGAGGGCCAGGAAGTCCTATCAAGAGCATGGCCTCCCTCCTTCTTGCCCCCACCCCCAAGGCTCCAGGAGAACTCCGCCACTCACCCTCGGCTCTGCCGCCTGGGCTGTCACTCTGGAGATCTCTGTGGGCAATAAGACAGGCAAGAGGAGATCTGAATTCCCCAAATGGTCTGATGGCCACAGCTTAACCCCTGCCCACTGGCCCGGCCTCCTCCAGGGACCACCCCAGCTCCCTCAGTGCTCCCTCCAGTGCACATATCCACCCAGCTGACCTGGGAGAGAGAGGGCCCCCGTGCCTGGGGGCTCTGCCAGTCGCTGGCTGTCAGCTGAGGGTGTTGTGGAGCAACTTCAGCCTGAGCCCAGGCTTCGGGGCATGGACAGCGCCTGGAAAGGACCATCGCAGCTCAGGTTTAGTGAGCACCTACTGCGTGCCAGGCACTGGGCTGGAAGCTCTCCAGGTATCCATTCATTTAATTCTTCATACCAGTCCTGTGAGGTAGGGGCTATTAATAACCCCATTTTGCAGATGAAGAAATGCAGGCTCAGAGATGAAGTAACATCATTCATTCAAACACTCATTATTTATGGAGCTCCTACTTTGCACAAGGACTGGGTAGATAGACATTGATCAGATAATCATAAATGATTTAATTATTAGTGGGATAAGAGCAGCAAAGAAAGAGTGAAGAGTGGCCAAGGTCAGAGGTTTAGCAATCACACCGGGTAGTCCACAATAAAAGCCCATACTTTGGGGACACTTTGTTGCCAAACACTGGGCCAAGTACTTTATACGGTTATTTCATCAAGGCTCCCTGCAAGCCTGAAATCAATATGATTATCCTCCCCATTTTTACAGCAACCTTTCACAAGAAGGTGGTAAACACCATGAGGGCCAGGTTATCTGTCCCATTCACTGCTCTGTAGCTCCGAACACCCAGAACAACACATGGCCCATAGGAGTGTTTCAAAAAATATGTGAATGAATGAACAAATGAATGAATGAGGCACACAGAGCAATCAACCTTGACTTTTCCCATGAGACTTTCTTATTCTTCTCCAGACCCAAAAGTGTGACCCAAGAAAGACACTCAGGGAGGGAGAGAGAATGTGGAAAGGTGGAACTTCATCACAAAGAGTCTGATGGTCCATCCTACCTTTGGCCTCCGTCTGGCCCTTGCTATGTACTCTCAGAGCCTTATCAATTTCACCTTCATAGTGTTTATCATAACTGTAATCAATTACTTGTGTGACTGGCTGTTTAGTGTGTCTCCCCTGAGAGTTTGAGCTCTTCAGGGGCAGGAATAGTGTCTGTGTTGTTTACTGCTGTATCTCCTGACCCCAGGGCCTGGGCTATGGATGCTACATAAATATTTACCAACCGACTCCTTGAACTGGTCAGGGCAGAGCTGGGATTAGGGATTTAGATCCAGTCCTGTCTGACACCTAAGGGACCCTGGGGACACAGGGCAGTGGCTGATCCCCAGGATCTGGGATCTTGGAGTGGGGAGCTGAATGGGCCCCAATCACAATGAGGGTCTTAGAGATTAACCTTGATCACTGCCTAGTGTTTGGCCCTAACCTAATGTTGGATCGCCAGGGCCCACCCCCAACAGACACATGCAGATTCTCACTGGCTGTCATATTGCCCTATGATGTCACCATACAGGAAGATTGAAAAGCTAATCAGGGACAGGGGAGTGTGGAAAGGGATAATCCTCTTGCAACAATTTGAAATCAACAAAGCACCTCCACATATATGACCCACTGAGTCCTCATAGCAACCTGGGACACATGGTTATTATCCCCATGTTACAGAGGAAACAGGCTCAGAGTAGTTGTGCAACTTGCCTGAAGTCACATAGCTGCTAAGTGGCAGGATTCCTAATTCTGCCCTAAGTCCAAAGCCTCCTTCAGTCTCAGCTCCTGCAAGCCACTTCTGAAAATGTGCCTTCTAGAGCTGTGGTCTAATTTAAGGTTGGGAGGAACCTTAAAATTATCTAACCCATTGGCTTACGAACCCTGGGCCTGGGGGAGCTGTGTAACATTCCAAATACCCAGGCCCTAGTCCAGGGGAGTCTGACTCACATATTTGAAGGGATATCTGGGAATTTGAATTTTTAATCAGCCACTCTAGTGGGCACACTGTTCTAGTGCCATCTCGTGACCCTCTCATTTTACAGATGAGGAAACTGAGACCAGACGAGGGAAAGAGACTTTGCCCAAGGCCACAAAATGGCATGGGAAGGGCCCTTTTGTTGCTCCTCCAGGTGGAACATCCCTCTGTCCACTGTCCCTTCCCTCTCTACAGGTCCCAGGCCTCAGCTGCTCTCCTTGTTGTCCCACCTACTAGCTCAGTCAGGGTTCTGTTGTCATCCATGCGTGGCTGTGGACCTGGCCCCTCCCAGGTCAGGCTCTCCCTGCTCCAAGAACTTGGAGCACTGTTTCTCTTGCAGGGAGGATTGTGGGTAACACCCTCACAAAGGAGGGAAGGGGCTCAGACTCTGGAATCTCCAAGTCCACTTTCCAACAGTATGGTTGACCCTGGCTCCAGATGCCCTTTTTGAGATGCCTACCAGAAGCCACCCTCCCTCCCCTACTGCGGGTAGGGCTTGAAAAGCCTTCCTCGCTCTGCAGACCTCCCACTTGGGGCCTGAGGGTGTGATCTTGGCAGAAGAGAAAAACCTCTCCAGTGGTTGCTTCTGTTCCACCCACCCGTGAAGACCTTTGAGCACGTCCTGCCGCCAGACCTCCTGACTCTGTCCACTGCTCTCTTTTGCAGCCTCCAGGATCTGAGAGAAGCAGCTGGCTCTCCTCCCCACCACACCCCTGTGGCCATTCTCTTGGCCCCCTCCCAAGGGTACCACCTAGCCCTGGTCTGCGAACAAAGTCGAAAGGGTCCTTCTGTCTGCTTGTCAGCTTCTGGGTCAGTGTGTCTGAGCTTGCCCATGGGGACACCAGCCTGCTGGGAGGGGGCTGGGGGGCCCCAACCTGCTGTGCACTGTGCCGGGAAGCGCCAGCCCACATCCTTGAGTCCCCAGCCCCACCCTCCCCCGCTGTGGCTGTGACCACCCCACCCCTTCCCCAGCCCTCCTCCCCCCCCCCCCCCC
>NW_007727318.1:44891-83747 GCF_000696425.1 Galeopterus variegatus
CACCCACAGCCTCCCCAGGGGAGACAGGCCGCCAGCCCCAGCTCTCACTTCCGGCCTCATGACCCTCTCTCCAGCCTGCACACTCCCCCCACACCCCCACCATTTCCCTCCCAGCCTGGTTTGAAGGCCCAGGGATGTCCTCGAATGGAAAACACTGCAT
The DNA here is from genome assembly GCF_000696425.1 of Galeopterus variegatus. Classification (NCBI taxonomy): domain Eukaryota; kingdom Metazoa; phylum Chordata; class Mammalia; order Dermoptera; family Cynocephalidae; genus Galeopterus; species Galeopterus variegatus. Next base: position 45,052 of record NW_007727318.1, read on the forward strand.
CAATGGGGCTACTACTGCTGCTCTGAGACCTTCCTCATTACCTCCTTTCCCCTCCTGGGGCCTTACCTCCCAGGATCTGCTCCCTCAGGAATAGTCATCACCCTTCCTACCTCCTTCCCTTTAGCCCCCCACCCACCCACCCAAGCGTACCTGAAGATCTTCCAACCTGGCTCCAGCCCCAAATCATAACAAAAATAACAATGATGGAATAATAATGGCATCTGCCACTTATCTGGCATTTAAGTAGAGGCACAGAGAGGTTAAGTTATGTCCTTGAAGACAAACAGCCATGTCATTGAATTCAGATGGAGTTTGAACTGAGGTTTGTTGGGCTCCTCTAAGCCAAACTGCTTTGCTGTCCAGAGACTCAGCCCCCTTCCATGCAAACCTCCTCCAACTGTCCTAGTCCCATCAGTTCTGATTTTTGACTAGTAATCTGTCCTTCCAGTTTTTAGTCACTACCTTCCACCTCAGCCACCCAGATGCACTACCCCCCCTTGCCACTAGGTGTCCCCTTGGAGCCACTGATGCCCCCAAGGGGAGCTGGCCCTGCCCCGCCTCCCAGGGCCATCAGGGCTCCCCCACAGCACAGCACTCCCCACCCCACCCCATCCCCAGCCACACAGAGCTCCTTTGTGCAACCCTCGCCCACCCCTTTCCTGCTCAGAGTAGGGCACCTGGCAAGCAGGTCTGCCCCAGAACCGCCCCCTGCCAGCCCCCTGCCCTGGGTGCCAGGTGTGTGGACGCGACTGCCAGCTCTGGCTGGACCCAAGGGTCACCCTGCTGGTGGCCCTCCCTTCCTCTGTCCGAGGTCACTCAGGGACTGTGCTTCCCGCCCTGCTCCGCCCCCATCCCCTCCTGCCCTTGGCCCTTAAAGACTCCTGTCCTTGTCTTTCCTTCAGTCTCCCAGAGGACTCCCCTCCTCCAGCCCCACCAGGCCCTCCCCCAGCCTCTCACCCCCACCCACCTCCTTCCCCTGAGAGCTCCTTGTTCCGTCTCCCCCTCCCCGCCCAGGTCTGAAGAACTCCTCCTCCTGGAAAGTTGCTGCTGGAAAGGAAGTGACTTCAGCGATTTGGCCACAAGGCTGGGCACTGCTGAGCCCAGCTCAGCTCAAGGCTTGCCCAGCCCACCTCCAAAGCACAAATGGAGCCATGTGGACAAATCACCCCCACGAACACACACTTCCCCAGTGTACATGCAGATCCCTATGTACACACACCATACCACCCCAGTGTGTTCAGATCTTGTTTACACACATCTCTCCAGTGTACACTAGCACCCTGCTCACATACACCATCCAGGGTGGCACATGCAACACTCCAGTATTCCCATACCTGCCCGACATACACACTGACTCCTGCACACTCACCATTCCAATATACCACATACACAGCCTTTGAATATCCCCCCAGCCTAGTCCACTTATATAACTCTTGTATACATCACCTTGTGCACCAAGGACAGAGCCCTACACATGAACACCTGCTTGCACACAAGCCAGAGTGCCCTGTACATTTACCGTCGGGTATACACAACATTGCATCCCCCCACAGCCATACCTCACCACCCTTACAATCCCAGGAGGCCCCACCCCCAGACCTCAGGCCCCAGGAATGCTCCTTTGGAAGCTGGGTGGGGTCCCCATGCAGGCTGGGCTCTAGGGAGCTTCCTGGAGCCCGAGGCTTCATGTGTCAGTTCAGGGAGTTGCCTCTGCAGGGCAGGGCAGCCCCACCTGGCCTCTGTGGCTCCCAAACCTGGGTGGGCTATCCTGGGCCAGGAGGAAGGAGGTGGGTCCTGCCACTGCTCCCGCCCCCTGCCTTGTCCTATGCCGGAACCCTAGCATACCTGGACTACCCAGACCCTTCCAGCACCTCACCTTGGCCTCCCAGCTCTCTGCTTCCAGAGTCCAGTAGAGAGGTATCCTGGGGGGGTCAGCAGCTAAAACATCAGGCACTCTGGTTTCCACCTCTGCCCTGAGTCCTGGTCACTGTCACAAACCCTCTCCTTCCAGTTCTCTCAGGTCATCGAGGCACAGGAAAGAGTCCTCAGGCTAGGAGACAGTACTCCAGGGAACTCACTATATACCCATGAGCCTCAGCTCCCTTTTTCTGGATAATGGGGAGTTTGAGTAAGCTGGGTTAATACCTTTTGATTCTATAAATTACTTCTCTTCAGCCTAAGCTGGGAGAGGATCCCTGATGGGACTGGGAAGCAAGATCCCCACTTCCTGGGGTAGCCCAGGTACAGACCTGGCTTCCCTGCACTGTTACCTGAGCAGACTGGGCAGATAGACCCAGCTCAGCAGGAAAGGCCTGTCCTCACCAGCGTCTCCAGGGTGGTCTCCAAGGTGGCCTGAGCGTTGCCCCGCACTCGGGGCCCTTTGCACATGCCCAGCTGGGTGGGCTCTGGTATCCAGGCAGATGGATAGACAATCAGGCAAGCTCCCATCTGTAGAAGCAAACACAGCACCCCAGGCATAAGCACAGACGCAGGGTGAGCCAGCCAGAGGGACACTGAACCAGCAGGCTCTCCTACATGAAATCTAATCCAGCTCCAACCTCATCCCATCAGGGAGTTGTGAGCCTGTCTCTTGAAATCCCGGGTTTTATGTGAGGCAGTCTTTGAACATCTAGGTATATGTGTGTACATGCATGCATACACACTATGGTGAAAGGAATCTGGCCTTTGGGAGTCAGATAGTTGTTGGCTCAACCCTCACTAACTGTGTAACCTTGGGCAAGTCAGTTAACCTCCCTGGTTCTTAGTTTTCTCATCGGTAAAATAGGGAGAATAAGATCTTATGAAAGGGGAGGAGCATTCTGGGGAAGCTATTAAGTGCTAAGAGCTTATTTACAATGCAGGTGTGAGAGTTGCTGTTTAGAGTGAATGTGGATGCATATTTTCACAAGGGTGAAATGGAGCTGGAGTTTACCCATTTCCATCAGCAACTGGTTATGTCTCTTGTTTTAATAACCATGGTCCTGCTCACCACCTCCCTTTTCTCTGCCCATTTGTCTGCCTCTCTGAGATCTCTATTAGAGTCCCAGAGGGGGTTGGGGAATCAGGCCTCATGGACTGCTTACAGGTTCTGGTTGCCTGGGAATTTGTATGTGTGTCATAGAAATTCTGCCTATACAAATGCATGTCTGTGAATGTTCAGCTGTCTGGGTAAATACACCTGTATTGGGTGTATGGGTTCCTGGTCAACTTAGCCTGTCTGTATGCTCCCCTGTGTGTATTTCTGTAGGTCTGTGTGGGTTCACTCTTGCTTAAAAGTGTACATGTGTGAGATCATGTGTTTGCTCAGTTGTGGTTGGCGTAGTCACTTTGTGTGTGTGTGCAAGCTGGGTGTGTGCCTAGGTTCGGTATCTTCAGCTATATGTGTGGGTATGTGCACTATCCACATTTCTACTTTATTCAGCTTTGTGTGTGTGTGTCTAGTTGAGCCTGTGTTTGTATGCCTGTGAGGACACAGAGGTGTAAGTGTGTGTGACTGTGTGTGACAAGGTGTGCTCAGCTGTGCTCAAGGTGTGAGCGTGCCAGTGTGTGTACATACTCTGCCTGGCTCTCCACATCTCGCTGTGTCAGGAACCAAACCGGCTCCTGCCTGTCTCAGAGCTCTCTGGATGTGTGTTTGGCAGGGGTTTGGGGTTGTGCAGCTGATCCTCTGCTGTCCCTGCAGGTTTGCAATCTTGAGGCCGATGACTGCGAGCACTGATGTCACCGTGGATCAGCGTTGCCTCCCTCCTACCTCTGCCTTTCTCTGGGTTTTCAGGGTCACAGTGTGATGGTGTGACTGGTCATGGTGTCCCCGTGGGTCTGTTTCACCATGGGTCAGTATGTGCTTGTATGTGTGTCCATGTATGTATGGGTTTGCATGACCTTATCACTGTGTCTCTGGTATGTCAGTGGGTCCTTGTGCTATGTCATTGTATGTCTGTGCCAGTATAGCTGTGTGTCAGTGTCAACATGTGTGAGCAGGTCTGTGTGCCATGGTGTGCCTGTCAGCAAAATGGTGCCAAGTGTTTGTGTGGTACCTTTGTGTAATTCGTCAGTGCATGTGTGCATGCACGTATGTGAGAGAGCCTTTGTGAGACAGTGTGTGTGTCTGTGTCACTGTGTTTGTATGTGCCTGCTTCCCTCCTCCCTCCCTGCCTATCTCCTGCTCGCTCTCTCTTGTGCACACTCTCTCTCTCTCTCTGTAGGAGCCAGACAACTCCCCAAGCCTGGATTAGGGACAATTTATCCACAGGCAGAGGAGAATTCCAACCTGCCAGAGCCTCCCTCCTCTGATCCGTCCCCCCTTTCCCTGTGGTTGGGTGGGCACAGAAATGCAGCCCGGCAGCTCCCAAGCCCTCGGGGAGCCCCCACCTCTGCAGCTCCCCAGAGGCCCAGGAGGGTGGAAAAGATGGAAATCTGGGTGGCCTCAGAGCCCTCCAGTGGGGGTGGACTAGCTGCCCCCCATCCAGGCCCCCACAGCTCAGCTCATCTTGGCCCTGTTCTCCTACATATGCTGTGGTGGGGGTCTGCCTGGCCCTGGGGACGGGGGGAACCTAAGGAGCCAAGCTGCCCCCAGCCCCTCCATAACCTGATACTCCCCAACTGATAAACATCAGCCCCCCACCAAATGTAAATGACTGAAGAACTTGCAACTGTGCCCACACAGGCTGGGGGAGACGCTGGGAGGCAGAGGACAGTGTGGTGGGGGGAATGAGGCAAGTCAGGGGGAGCAGGGTCTGGGCTGGGACTCAGGCTCCCTTCACGGTGCTCCAGGCGCAAGGCAGAATCACATGTTTCCCATTAGCTGCTCTGGCCTCCTTGTTCAGGGGGTGTTGGCTGGGGGAGATTTGTTCTGGTTGCAGACACCAGCCGAGACCACACAAGAGAGAGAGAAGAAAAGAGAAAGAGAGAGAGAGCGCGCTAGAGGGAGAGAGGAAAAGACAGAGGGAGAAAGATACACAGGGAGACAGACACACAGAGGGAGAGAGACAGAGACACACAGAAACTGTGAGAGACAGGCGTACAGGAGCACAAAAACAAGAGACAGAGACTGGTGATGAGAGAGGCTAGCGGAGACCTTCGGGACAGGGACAGGAGATGGAGAGGAAGGTGGAGGGGGGGGTCAAGAGCTAGTCAGAGGCTGAGAGTGGGAGGCTGTTGGTCAGGCACACAGTGAGTCTGAGGCCAGGAAGGTCTGAGAGGAACAGAGCCCCCGATGGAGGAAAGGGAGAGGCAGGGCCACACAGTCCCACAGGAGCCAGGAAAGGAGAATGGTGGAGAAGGGCTGACTGAGGGCCGTGTGGGCAGGGCGAGGACGTGCCCGAGCTGGCCGGCCGGGAGCCTCCCGCCTCCTGACCCTCGAGCCTGGGAGAGATAACAGGCCCGAATAGTGCTGACTTGCGGTTCAGAAATCCAATATCCTCCGCGGCGCACTAATCGACTACCTGAGCTCCCGGCCCGCGCCGAGCTGCCCCGATTAATCCTGCCGCTCCACAGCCTTAATTAGTTTAACAGTTTCAGGGGCAGAAGAGGCTGGGAATAGGACCCCCCAGGCCTTCGGGGACAAGGCTCCCCAGGCAAACCCTGCCTGGTGCCCCACCTCCCAGCCACATACCTGACCCAGCCCCAGAGGCCCCTTTCCACACCAGGTGAAAAACACTGGATCCTTCCTTCTGGGGAACAGTACCCAGGGTTGGCACCTGGGTCAGAAGGTAGGTCCTGCAGGACTGATGCCCTCCCCTCACTTGCCCTATGTTCAGGGACTCAAGCGCTTCCTCTGGCCAGCCCTTTGGGGCCCTGCGGTCTGAGGGGAAGGCCCCGCCAAGTGCCAGCCCCATACCACCGGGCAACACTTTGTCTTTTTAGGGTGACAGACGAGCTCCCAAGTTACTGACAACTTCCCAACAGCATGAAATTATCACACATGTCACTCCCCACAACAGCATGAGATGGGCACATGGTGACATCTCATACATACAACAGTCAGAGAGACAGGCATACGAGACAGTGACAACCCTTCTAAAAGGATGAGATAAGCACATAACCTGTCGCTTCCCCCAAAGCATGAGATGGACACATCTGACACCCCCAAACAGTATGAGACAGGTACACAGGTTATCACCCCTCCCAACAGTACAACTAACACACAACAAGGCACTCCCACCCCCACTAACAGGATGTGGGATGCAAAGAGAACCTGTCACACACAACCTATCAAAACACACACACACACACACACACACACACACACACACACACACACACACACACACACACACACACACCTTATCTTCCAGGTGTGAGGAAGGCAGACCCCTCCACCCACCACACAGCATGAGGAAAGGACACAACCTCACCCTTTCCTCATGAATCCTCCCTCCAGACTGTGGGATGGGCATACAACATGTCACCTCCCTGACTGCTATAGACAGGTGAAAACCCACCCCCGCCCCTCCCCATCACTGTCACCAGCCTGGGTGGTGCTGTCCTCTGCCTGCAGAGGCGTCACAGCTCACAGGGCATGAATGTCACCCCAGCACTGCCAGAGCCAGGCACAGTCACACGTTGCCCCAGTGACAAACACCACTGGCCCTAGGTGGAAGCACACAGGGCACTGGGTGTGACCTTGGTCCCTGGACACCAGGAGGGGAGGTGCTGTGGCCTCCTGCCTAGCTAACCCACTGGCCCAATGCTGGGGGAAAAGAATGCCGGGGAGAAAGCTGCCTGGGCATACAGACAACCTGGAAATGCCACCTCCTCAAGCCCCCACCCAACCCCATTTCTAATGTAATGCAGGTGTGTATCTAGGGAGGCCTGTCACTGAGGCCTGAGGAGGAGTTTCTGTAAAACTGCTTAGAGATTGGTAGGGAGCAGGGGGTTAGGGGTTGCTGTCACCATGCATTCACTGAGAAGGGGGTGGGATAATGGCTTGAGATCCCTCCCCTGCCGGCAGGGGAGTCCCTCTTCCTTACAAAGGCCCCTCTCCTAACTTCAGGCCACAGAGCGGGGGACAAGGAAGCCAAAGTCCAGGGGCATGACTCACCCAGGGAACAGGCCCAGCCTGCTGGACAGAGTGTTGAGGAAGACCAAGAGCCAAGAGGCCCGGGTTCAAGTCTGAGCTCCTCCCGGGCCAAACTGGGTGACCTTGGAGCAGCAACTCAGCTGCTTTGGCTCTGGGGAGTGGGGAAGGGGCAACAGCCAGGTAAGTGCTGGGTCAGAAATAAGCTGAAGCTGGAGACCAGCAAGGAGTACACTGGGCTGCGACCCGGTGGCTTTAAGCCCTGGCTCTGCTGTCTCCTCACAAGGAACCTCATCTTTCTGCACCTCAGTTTCCTCATCTGTAAAGACAATAACGCCAGCCTCATCAGACAGTGCAGCATCTCATTGAAGAGAGGCAGAAATAGACTAAGAGAGGGCAAGAGACTTGCTGAAGCCACAGAGCAAATTAGTATCAGCTGAACTCAGCCTCCACCTCCTGGCTTCCCACCTGGAGCTGTTTCTTTAAGACTGCTTGGAGATGGATGAGGGGGGAGGATGGGGGGTTTGTTGTTGGATACAGAGCTGCTCTACTGCCCAGTGAAGACTGGGAATCTGACAGCAGTCTGTCATACACTCCTCCCCACCTTTAAATCCCGCTTGCCCCATCTTCAAACCTTTGGCTAGAAAGGGAGCTCCAAGGGAAGGAGGCAACCAGACCCCATGACCAGCACCAGCACCTGGTGCTTGGAAGGACTAGGGGATCTGGGATGTCAGTGTCTAGGGCCCCCTCGTTATACAGGAGCCCAGAGAGGGACAGGCTTATCCGGAGGTCACACAGCATGATGGCAGCAGAGCCCAGAGCCCTGATTAGGAACAGTCTCAGAGTTGGGTCCCTCTAGCCCCTGGGGGTGGCTGGAGTTGGGGGGCTCTGGGGGACTGAGCAAAACGTGGCAACAGATGGCCTGCCGAGGCAGCGGCGATCTGGGCGGCTGGCAGGCATGCTCGCTCCCGCGCAGGGAAGCGGCTAATTTTAGCTGAGGCCTCGATGCCAGCTTTGTTCCCCCCACCCACCCGCCAAGGGGGCCCAGCATGCCTTGCGTGCTACCCGCCTCCCCCAGGCAGCCCTACTCCCCCGCCTGGCCCCTTGGTGAGTAGTGCCCAGACCCTAGGGTCCTAGAACTGTCTGGCTGACCAGGCCTCACCACACCCAGAGTCAAGGTCTGGGCCCTGGAGGCCTGGCTCCCACACCCTAGGGCCTGTCTGCCCATGACTTCAAGCTCATTCCTTGAAGAGGGGCTAGGGAGGAAGGCTAGAAGCCACTGCCCAGACTGGGAGGGAGGGCGGACAGCAGGGGCTGCCAGTCTTGAGGGGAGGCGGGGCACTGTCCTCCACCCAACACTTAAGGAGACAGGACCCTGCTTCTACTATGCCCTGAGATAAACAAATTCTTCTGTGCTGGAGTCCCCCTGGTGTTGGTGAGCGGGCGAGTGGGAGGGGGAGTCACTGTAGCCTTTCCTTGTTCCTCATAACTTTGTGCTCCAGGAACTCAAAGCATTTTAAGGAAGTGAGAGATAGAGCAAGGGTAGTACCCCTGTGCCACTAGGGGAAAATGAGGCATAGCTTGAGACAGCCATCATTGTGGCAGGGGAGGGGACAAATCCCAGGAAGTGAGGCCTAGACATGCTCTTCTGTGAGTCCTCATAGCTAGGGGCTTCTTGGGCTGCCTAGCGCCTGGGACAACCTCTGCCCCTACCTGGGCTGGTGGAGGGTAGACTAGATGGAAGGAGCCCATCCTCCAGAATTCTGGAAAGGGAGGCCTAGCACTCTTGTTTCCTGGTGCCCCACTCTGCAGTTCTTTAACCTTAGACCCTCCTCATTTCAGGTTCAACTACACAGGCCCAATGGGCTTCCAGGACATCTGGGGCTTACTAGAAATGGGGCTCCTTTGGGGTGATTCTGGAGGGTCCTCCTGCCTAAGTTCCTCAACCAGGAGCTATGAGGAAATGACCAAGTAGGAAATAGAGGAAGGAGACCTGAAAGACCCAACCCAGGAAGAAACCTAAGTATCTAGAGGGAGAGGGAGAAAAGAAAAGAAAGAGGGAGAGGGAGAAATCAAGGAAAGGAGTCAGATCCAGGAAGAGAGAGAAAGAGGAAGAACATGGGGGCAAGAGAAACAGGGCAGAATGAGGCTTTAGGAGAAAGAGGGACCGGGGGAGAGGATGAGAGGTGGAATGGGAGAAAGGCAGAGGGTGAGCATGCTAGAGAAAGGAAAACAGCAAGAAAGAGACCCAGGAAGAGAGAGACAGAGAAGGAGGAAGAAAAAGACAAAGAGAGACAGGCAGGATGGTGCAGAGACAAAGACACACATACACAAACACACACACACACACGCACGCACGCACACACACACACACACACACACACACACACACGCACGAAGAGAAGAAGGAGCCTGAGGAGCCTGCCACATACAGGCCAAGGCACAGAGACCCAGTCAGCTGGAGACAGACAGAGGGACTGACACACCCAGAGACCAACAGAGACAGTCGGAGAGGGTGAGACACACTCAGAGAATGGGGCGAGGAGAAGGGGGAGACACTAAGTGATAGAGCGTGGGGTGAACAGCAGGAGTAGGCAGAGGCGAGGAGGGAGGGGGCGTGAGGAGGAGAAGGAGGAGGGAAGATGTCGTCGCCAGAACTGGGGGGGGGACAGAGGACAGAAATGGAATGTGGGTCTGGGCATGAGGCTCACAGATGCATCAGCTCCGGTTTCAGCTGGGGCAGTTGGCTGCTAGGGTGGGGGGAGGAAAGAGCAGAGCTGGCAAGGGAGGGGGGCCTGTTGCCATGGCGGCGGGCACGGCAGGGGCACAGTCTGCTGGCACTTGGAGTTCTGGGCATAGTAGGGGGCTGACTGAGGGGGAAAGAGGGGGGCAGTGAAGAAGCTTTGCCCCTGCCCTCAGGGCTTTACCAGGAAGAAAGTTTCCAGAGAACGGATGGGAGATGTTGGGAGTGGAGCAGGGCTCCACCCTTGATGGCTGTCAGGGGGTCACCACTTTCCAGGCTGCCTGTGGTCATCCTAGGTTCCCATCCGTGCCTCAGACTGGCCCCTGTGGACCCTCCTTCTCTGTCCCCTCCAGTCTAGCTGCAGATCCCGCATGCTGCTGCTGCTGCTGCTTGCAGGGGAGCAGCAAGATTGTGAATTCAGGATCTGTAATCCTAACGCAGAGCCCAGGCCTACCGGGCTCCAGTTGCCAAGGCGACGGTGGGTCAGAGGGCAGCGCGGGGCGCCCGCTCCTCCAAGTCAGAATCCCAATTGTTAAAGCCCAAGAATAAACAGCTGAAGCGGCCGTGGGGAGGTCGGGAGGGGGGCTGAGGTCTGCATCGGCTCAGTGTGGTGTTGTCAAGCGAGATGTCACTAATTGTCTGAAGGAACGGGCTGAGGCAGCTCTTAACTGCTTCCGTGCCACCAGAGACACCTTGGCCGCCTGGCCCCATCCCTGGGGCCTCCCAGCATTCCACTGGGCCAGCTTGTTGGTGGGGGTAGTGCTGGCCTGGCATAATCCCTACCTCCCTTTGGCTCCCGACACTCCTCTTTGCCCAACTTGGAACCTTCCACCTGCAAGCTAAATCCTTAGGTCCCTAGAACCAGTGCCCCCCTCCCCGCCCCCCAGTCACTGGGCCCACAATACTCTTTGTAAGACAGAACTGCCCCTTTGGCCTGCAAAAGCCCTTCCAGCTCCCCCAACCTCTCCTCTTCCCAGAAGTCAGGGGTTCTGATACAAGCTGTGTGGACCGCAGAGGAAGACAGACCTAGGGTTCTTCTGATTGGAGGGAAGGTGTGTGCTGGTAGGGCAGAGGCCCTCCTAGGCGGCCCTCCTACAGCAACTCTCTGTGCAACTCTGAGTCACACACCAGGCGTCGGTTCTGAGAAGGCGTCCTGCAGAAGGTGGTACTTGGCAAGACCTGGACAGGTGCGCAAGAAGGTAGAGCAGCTCAGCAGAGGAGGGCCTGCGAGGTCCTTCAAGGGGAGCCGGGCTGCATGGTCTCAGGGTCGCGCGCTCAGCCTCTCCCACAGCAGGAAGGGCGAGGCCTTCAACGGTCTCCCCGCCCCACAGCCGGCTCTGCCTCCTCCTCCACCTCCCGCCGACTCCACCCACCGCGCGTCCCGAGCACCCGGGAGCGGTGACTGCGAGAGGGCGGGCCGCCCGCAGGCAGGGCTCCGGCAGATTGGTAGCACCTGGAGTGATGTCGCGAGGGGCGGGCTCCGGGCTTCGGGCCCGCCCCCTGCCCCGGACCCCCTTCCCCAAGCCCTCAGCGCGGATCCCCGGGAGGAGGCGCTCAGCCCGCTGCGCCGCGCCCCTCAGGTGGGGGCCCGTTGCGGGCTGGGCCAGGGCGCTGTCCGTGGGCGGGGAGCTGGGCGCGGAAACAGGGGATCCCCCAGAGAGGGCCCAGCCCAGCCCGGGGCTGGCCGCGTACAAAAGGCGACTTGTTCTTTCTCGGGATGCCTGCGCCTTCTCAAACATACCTACAGCCGCACTCCGGGGACAGCTACACCCACACACCGCACAAAGCCTGCCAGGGTGGGGAGTGGGGGCTGTCGCCAGCCCCAGAGGTCAGCGGTAAGAACCCTGCCCCGAACCGCCCCTTGCCACATACCCAACACCATTCCCCTCACCCCATCCCGCCCCATGTCACCTGGATACCTCCACAGCCTCACGGACAGCCCTAGGGACACTGAGACAGTCACATTCTTAAAACTACCCTGTCCCTCATCCGGCCTATAGCTTAACAACTCCTGCTCAGACTGCCAGCTGCAATCCCGGCCCCACACTTTGTGTGAACTTGGCACCCAATAAGGCTCATTAAGGTTACTTTTTACTGAGCACATATTCTGTGCCAATCTTCATAATTACCCTTCGTGGTGAGCACTATTAGTTCCATTTTGTAGATGGGGAAACTGAGGCTAAACAGGTTAAATAGCTTGCTTAAGACAGAGGCAAGGATTTGAACCCAGGTTTTTCCGTGTATTGTCATCTCTATCTCCATCTCACCATTTTACACCCTAGCACCCCACCACATACAACCATAGGCAGCAAAGCCATCTCAGAGTCAAGGTGTAATTCTCTACCCCAAAAACATCTCAATGTCACAGTCTAGTACCAAGCAGTTTCTCACTAATCAGTGTATGTGTTAGGGGGAGTGTCTCCTACCTCTAAGCATCTCCATCCCTAATGCTGGCTGTCAGAGTCATTATAAATTGGACAGAGTGAGAGCAGGGCCAGAACAGGCTACCACTAACCTTTCCAGCAGGCTCACCTCCACCTCCCCTGATCCTGGGATGACAAAGCACTGCCATAACGGCTGGGGTGCTTGGCCTGCAGCTCTCCCTGACCCCATGGGCCTGGACCCTCCCCTAGCTCCCAACCCCTGCTGAGAACAAGTAGAAACAAAACTCCTTCCTGGTGATGTCAAAGCACCTTTCCTGGGGGCGGCGGCACTGTGATCCCCTGAGCTTGGCTAGGAAGAAGGATCAGGTTACTCTTTCCCCAGCTGTGCCTGGACTCCTTGGGGCTGACCTTTCACCTCATCCAGGCCAGGACCCAAAGGGGGCCAGAATCCAGCCCTCACCTCCTTTTAACCCTCTGCATTCCTCATCTTTCCATTCCTGGGCCCCCTGCAGGTCTCAGGAAGCCCAGCTGGGCATGCCAACCTTTCCCTATCCTCCTATCCTAGGGTTCAGTTTCTCAGAGCTTTACAGAATGCTCCTCCCTGCCCCCTGCCCAAGCTGCCCTGCCGGGATCAGATACCTCTGCCCAAGCAGCTGAAAATGACCTGGGCTATTTTCGCTCTGGGATCACGTTGCAAACTCCCCCTTGAGCTGGCAGCTTCCCACACCTCTCCAGACCATTGCCCCCCACCCCTCATCCCTCACCCTGAATCACTAACTAACAGGACAGGAGGGCTTTTAGAGACCACTGGCCTAAGCCCCTCAGATGGGGAGACTGAGGCCATGAGGAGCCAGGGACAGGGTTGGGCAGAGAACCAGGCTTCCTGGGTCCCTGCCCAGGTTTCTTTCTACTGTCTAGCACAGCCTGCTCTGTACCTTAGATCTCAGAGCCTCTGACCCAGCCAGAAACCCAGCCAACCTCTCCCAAGCACCAGAAAGTCACACTGGAGGCTACCCACAAGTCCCTGTGCCACCCTGCATGTCAGAAACTGCCTGTGCAACACTCTTCTCTTTGTTTAGAATTGGGACCAGGTCTGTACCTGTGTCACAGACATGTAGACCACTGGAAGGTCTTAGGGAGTGCAAACTGGGAGAAAAGATGGGTTGAGTGACTGAGGCCTGGAGAAACGGGAGGTGGATTCAGGCTTGACATTGCTTAATATTTCCATGTTCCTGGCAGCCCTTTACCCCAGCTTCTTGGTGGCTGCCCCCCCTTCCATTCTACAAACCCAGCCCCCTCCAGGTCCTCCACCCCTGCCCCTGCTCCTCTGCCTCAAGCACCAGCCCTCCTGGGCAGGAATGTGACTGGTCAGGTCTGAGCTGACCACATGAGTGGCTATAAGGTGACAGACCCCCATCTGTCCATCCCCCCCCCAGCCTGGGGGAGCTCACATACCGAGGTGAAGGGGGGAGGCTGGGAGCTGCTTTAACCCTTTGCACCCTGGCTTTCGGGGAGAAAAGGGGCGAGAAGTACTCTACTTCCTATGGCCAATCCCATATGAAGGCTGCCAGGTGGTGGGGGTACAGGCAGAATCTACTGCAGTGAGGGAAGTGGAAGAGAGGTATTTGCCCCGCTAGTCCTCATTAAGAAAAATTTTTTGCCACCCTAAATGTTTAATCTCATCTCCCATGACATTTGGAAAAACTGTCATGAGCCAGTGCTGAGGGCAGAGAAGAAAAAGAAGCATTATGAACCCCAACCTCAGGAGCCCCTAGTCTGATGGGAGAAATACAACTCTGCCCTGGGGAGTCTGATAGGGGAGACAAGGCACAGCGGCTGGGACAAAGAGCTGAGAGCAGAGAAGAGCATGCAGCAGAAGTGAGAGGACACCAGGGCAGGAGCAGAACAAGCCAGGTGGGGTCAGGCTGGGCAGGCTTCCCAGAGGCCCCTCAGCCCACGCCCCTCCCCCTAGACTCTGGAATCTCGGGGGTCAGGGCTGAGGGACAGCCCCACCCCCTGCTCCCCTCAGGCTCAGGAATTCCACCAGCCAAGGGAGGGGGGGGCTGCTTCGGCCTCAGTCCAAGTTGGCTCCCACTGGACCAGGAACTGCAGCTCCTCCTCGGCCCCCCACACCCACCCAAGCCCCTGGGCTGGCCCCCAATCCCCTTCTCTCCCCCTCCCTGGCTGGCACGGTGTGTGCCAGGCGCTGGCAGAAAACAAACCCGCCGGGGTGGGTTTGCAGGGAGCGGGGTAACCTTGACACAGTTGCGGCAGTCGCTAATGGCAGACACACACTCCGCCTGTTCTGGGGGGACTGTTGCCGTTGCTAGGAAACCGGCAGCCGCGTGAATGGAAATGGGTCAGTAAACCTGGGGAGAGATAGTGTGACACTCGAACCACTGCAGCTGCTCCAGCCCACACCGAAATCCCTCCTCTTCAATATTTATCACTCCCGTCTGGGCCCTCAGCTCCTGCCAGACCCTGCACTATCCTGGCCCTCAGGCCCCCCCCAGGCCCAACAGGGGTCAGGGGAAAAAAGATGGGGGGGTTGCTTATCCACTGAGTGTAGGAGGGGGTGGCAGGCGGAATGGAACTGGTTCTGGAGGAGATTGAACAGGAAACAGAGTCTAATCCCGTGGTGGGGAAGGGGTTAAAAGGTCAATTCACGCCTGTTCCTGACTTAGGCACCGTGGTAAAATTACTGCAAGTGAGTGGGCTTGCGGCTGCCTGCCTGCCTGCCTACCTGCGGAGGGACCGATTAAGACAGGAGACCTCCCTCCCCGTGTCCTGGGGACCCCTCTGTATAAGGGATGGAGGAGGAAGAGGCACCCAAAACAAGGCTGGCCCCTGTACAATCTGACAGTACCCCAAGTGGCCAGGAGCTGCCTACTGCCTTATAGCACCATCCTGTATGGCCACAGACACCCCAGACAGTCAGACACTCACTGTTCAGAAAACCTTGACAACACCCCTACACAGATACCCCCACATTAAAACAAGACAACTACAATTCAGAACAGTGCCGTTCAGCTCAACACCCTAAACAAGGGGACAAACCTAGGCACAGAAGAAACTGTGCCGTGTCAGACTGTGCTGACTCTTCTATCACTTCCCCATAAGGCTGGAGCCTCCCCAGCAGCCTGCCCTGACCCAGAGCCTGGTTCTCGGGTTCATGTTTTTTCCTCCCTCCCACTGCCAGCCTCCAAGTCTTGCACACACCCCAATGCACTCACTGCCTCTGTGATCTCTTCTGGACACTTCATCCCACAAGCTAGCTGCCTCGTGCACCGCACCCCCATTCCCTAGAGGCTCACTGGTCACTGACACACACATTCCCTTCCCCTAGAAGCATGTACAGTCTCACAGCCCCGCCTGACACAAGCTCTTGTTCTTATGCACAGGCCTCTCTACAGATAGCAGAGACCCTGGGAATCAGCACTGCCACTCACTTGGGTGTTAGGCCCACTCCACCCACCACAATCTCCACCAGTATTCCTGAAGGGTGTGTCCTGGGAAGGGAGGCACTCCAGCCTTCTGGAGGGGGGAGCTACCTTGACAGGAATCTCCCAGCTGACTTGGTTCTCTGTGTGCTCTTATCTCCTAGGATACATCAGTCAACACAGGCTTGGAGCCTGTCAGAGCTAGAAGGTGCCTTAGGGAGTCACTAATCCAGCCTCCTCTGCTAGTGCAGGAGGAAACCGAGGCCCAGAGAGGGGAAGCAGCCTACCCAAATTCACACAGCCTAACTGTTGGTTAAAGCCCCTTTCTCTCTTACAGCCCTTCTCTCGGAGCCCTCTATGAGTTGGAAAGAAACTGGGGGAGGGAGTTAGTTAGCCCAGGAAGGCTTCCCTGAGGCAGAAGGAGGTGGGCCTGGACTAACTGCAGGGGTAGTCTATAGTCCAAGGGAGGAGTTTGTGAGAACTGTCCAGCAGTGCATTCAGAGACATAAGCACCTGGCAGCCCTGGAATCTGGGCCACATAAATTTGGTTGAATCCAGACTCTGCCCAAATGATCTGGTGGACACTAATCCCTGCCCCACTTCCTATCCCAGGGCCCCAGAGAGCTGCCTCCCCAACCCAGAGAGAAGGGAAGGTTACTCTGGCCCTTAATGCAAGTTCCCTCTAAATTCCAGGGCATCCCTACCTTTTATTATTTAAATAGATCTCTGCCAGGACGCCTCTGGGATGCATGTGTGAAGAGGTCTTCTGCTAGACAGTTTTTCTTTCAACTCCATTTTGCAGAAAAGCAAATCGAGGCTCACAGAGGTGGGGTAATTTGCTCCAGTTCACACAGACAACAAATGGAGCCTTGAACTCCTTCCAGCTCACCAGGGTCTTTTCCAGCAGACAAGGCAGGCCAATCAAACAGGAAACAGGGAGAACTGGGGGCAGGGGAGGCAGGGAGTTGACACAGGCCCAGGCCCGACTTCCTGGGCTGAAGGAGAGCCTAGAAGCATCTGAATTTGAATCTGAGTATCTGGTAGTGGTAGAGTGAAAGGTCAGCAAGGAGATGGGAGGGAGAGAAAAGCAGAATTCCACCAGCTTCAAAGCCTGCCTGGGCCATACCCTGGGGAGTCAAGCCAGGAGCTGTCCCAACTTCCCTCAGTCCAGAGCTCTCTGCCAGTCTCCTACCCCCACCACCAGCAGAACAACAGAAGGAGCACTGTGCAGAGACTAGTGGGACAGAGATCTGGGGAAGCCAAATTTCACAGGGTTGTTGGAGGAGAGAGGGGATTCAAGTACTTTGAGTGCTGCCTCTACTCCCCGGGATGGGGCTGGATGTTACACAGGCACCCTTTATTTCCTCCCCTTAATACATGCAGACACTATGATAATTGCTTTAAATATGGTGCCACTTTAAGCCCCACAAGGCCATGGCCTAACCTTCTATTATCTAGTTTTTCATATGAGGAAAGGGAAACTCAGGAGTGAAGGGACTTGCTCAAGGTCACACAGCCAGTCAGTGGCAGAGAAGGCATTCCCCACTGCTTTTGTTTAATATGGTGAGGGCGTGCTGGGTAGGGGCAGGAAATGGAATTGAACAGGGGCCATTGGCAGGGGGCGAGGGGGCCCATCCCAAGCGGGGGATATGCCTGCTGAGTTGCCAAATGGTTCACCAGTTTGCAGAGCACCAAACGGTGCTGGAAGATAGCAGTTACGGTAAAGCATCCCTTCCCCTCCCCCACAAGGGCAGGTTAGACCCCTTTCCCTCCCCCCAACCCACAGTGCCAAGAGTGAGCCCTGAGAGGTCACTTACCTACTGCCCTGGTTCTCAGGGCTCCTGTAAAAGGAAGCCCCTCCCTCCCGGGGACCCCTTTCTGGACTCCAGGACCTGCAAGGTGCAGAGCCGCCCCCAAAGAAAGCTGCTGCGGCCGCCGTTGAGAAAATTATCCAGGATTTTTTCAGCGTGTCCGCTCCCCACCGGCTCGACAGTTGGGAGGTGGGCAGGGGGTGTGGGGAGAGGTCTGCTTCGCCTCCCTTCTAGAAGCCCTCGGACGCCTCTTGCTCAAGCAACGGGCTCTGGTCCGCAGGCCCAGCCGTTCTCGGGCCCGAACGGCCCTTCTCCGAGTTTTCCCGCCGCCGCCTCTCGGGCTACCTGGCAGAATGTGCTACCCCCTGATCCCTGCCACCCCCGCCCCCTCCCAGATGAGGCCGCGGAGCTTCTGACTCCTGGCGGAGGTGACGGGCCGAGAGGGAAACCAGGCGGCTGGGGGAGGGGTTCTATTTCTACACTAGCTAAGCCTCTTGAATCTGTCACCCTCCCTATCTCCCTGAGGCTGTAACCCTCCCTGTGCCCCTGAGGCCACCAGCCCTCCCAACCCTCATTCTGACCTCAGCCCTTTCCTCCCACTTCTCAGCCTTCAGTTGTGCTGCTCACTCTCACCTCGGGGGCTTTCCTGATGCCACCTACCCTGCCTGCTCTGGCTCCCATCTCTTTCAACTCCCCCATTTCTCAAGACCCGCCTCTTCTGGAAAGCCTTCCCTCCAGTCTTCACGCTCCCTTCCCTGAGCTCAGACCTTGTTGTTTATTGCTGGGAAAACCCACTTGGGGAGCATATGCTGACTCAGTCTACTCTTTATTTCCTGAATTTGGAGGCCTCGTAATAACTTCGTATAGCATACATTATACGAAGTTATACGAGCCGGGGGCTATTTTGAGCGGGAGGGGAGCGGCCCAGCCTCGGTGTTTTCGGCTTTTTCCTGGCCCCGGGCCCGCCAGCCCGGGTCCTCGGCTGCCCGCGGAATGAGGGGGGTGTCACGTGGCGGGGGGAGGGGAGGGCCGGGCCGCTGCGATCCGGATCGGGCTCAGGCCCCGGCCCGGGAGGCGCCGGGCCCGCCGCTGTCCGCTGTGCGCTGTCCGGACCTGAGCTCTCAGCCGGGCCGAGCGGCCGGGATTATTAATAGCGCGCCTGGCTCTGGTGGTGGCTCCAGGGCGCCCGCTACCTGCACGCCCCTCCTCCGGTAAGCGCAGACGGCCAGGGCACTCCCTCCCCAGTGGCGGACTCAGGCCTCACTGGATAGCGCCACTGTGCCCCAGTGGCCAATCACCGGCCTCGATTTCCTTACCTGTAAATTGGGGGTGAGCTACCTGGTTTTACATGGTGGGTGCTGCATAAGGGTTTTGTTTGCTGTGTGCCTCCCCTTGGGCAAAACGCTTTCACATCTAGGGCCTCAGTTTTCCCATTTATAAAGTGAGAGGGTCTAAGAAGGCCCTTTCCAGGGGAAGAGTCCCTTACATGTGAACAATGCATTTTAACTTACAACCCATTTGAGCCTAATGACTACCCAATGGTAATAGCCAACACTGAATACTTACCCTGCATTCTTAGCATGCATTAACTCATTTGATTATAAAGTCCCCATAAAATAGGTAATATTATCCCCTTTTTGCTGATGAGGAAACTGAGGCTCAGGAAGGTTGAGTAACCTGCCAAAGGTCACACAATGGCAGAGCCCAGAGTCAGATAAACTCTGGCTCTAGAGTCTGAGTTAACCACTGAACTATAGTGTCCTGATACGTGCAGGACAAGTATTACACCCTTTCTACAGAGGAAGAAACTGAGGCTCAAAGTGTGATATGCCCAAAGTTGCCTTTGGCCAGTTCATGGCAGAGATGAGCATCCAACACAAATCTTCTAACTCATAGTCTTAATGCCCCACTGTAGCCTTCTGAGTCTGTTCAGGTCCTGCATGCGGCACCTTGACAGACCCCCAGATAGGGTTTTAGAAATGGACACCAAGCTATGTCCAGGTTCCCAGGGACCACCCCCTGTTCCCAAGTGTCAGTCCCAGACTACTGGGCCCCCAGGGTTCACTAATCCATCAAATTCTAGACTCAGCCCAGCCGCAAAGCCATGGAGGTGGGGACATCTGGGGGTGAGGGGAGATGCCATACAGGGGGAACAGCCTGGGACAGGGCCTGGAACCACTTCCTGCTCCCCCCAGCCCTCAGCAAGGAAGCACAAAGGCTGGCAGGCCCCCCACTCCGCCCCGGAAACCTGGCAGTTTATTTCTGTCTCTGGGCCCCCTGTTTCCACAGAGTCAGTCCAGGAAGGCTGGCAGCAGCTGGCTTTGAGGGGTGGAGCTCCTGCTCCCTCAAGGGTCCAGCTGCCACCCTGTCCCTCCCCACCTGCCAGGGCAGACCAGACTCCAGTTTCAGAGGTGACACTGTGATGAGGGAGGGAGGAGCTGGGGTCCAGTGCTCAGAGGTGATGCCAAATACCCGGAGAGGCCCAGAGCCCCTACCTGAGGCCAGTTGGTCAGGACTCTAAGGGAGGGAACCCCCCACTCCCCAATTCAGAGCCCAGATGCTCTCCCAGGCTGAGCCAGTCTAAGTCTGTTCAAGTCTGCTTAGTTCAAGTCTGCTAAGTTCAAGTCTGCTAAGGGTGGAACCTCTGGCACATCCAACCCTATTTATTCCAGATCATTCTGGCTC
The DNA here is from genome assembly GCF_000696425.1 of Galeopterus variegatus. Classification (NCBI taxonomy): domain Eukaryota; kingdom Metazoa; phylum Chordata; class Mammalia; order Dermoptera; family Cynocephalidae; genus Galeopterus; species Galeopterus variegatus. The sequence continues at coordinate 65,133 of NW_007727318.1, forward strand.
ATGACTCCTCTGGACCCTGGTCCCAAAGAAAAACCTGCTTCTTTTTTTATTTTTTAAAGATGACCAGTAAGGGGATCTTAACCCTTGACTTGGTGCTGTCAGCACCACGCTCACCCAGTGAGCAAACCGGCCATCCCTATATGGGACCCAAACCCGTGGCCTTGATGTTATCAGCACCACACTGTCCTGAGTGAGCCACAGGCCGGCCCCAGAAAAACCTGCTTCTAAACCTGTGCTGTCCAATATGGTAGCTGCTAGCCACATGGGGCTATTCAGCACAGGGAATGTGGCTAGTTTGAAATGAAATGTTTTGTAAGTGTAAAAAATACACCAGATTCTGAAGTCTTAATAGTAAAAAAAAGAATGTAAAATATCTCACTAATAATTTTTATAAAGATTATATGTTGATAATATTTTGAATATATTGGGAAGATAAGATACATTATTAAAATTAATTTCACTTATTTCTTTCTACTTTGTTTAACGTGGATGCTAGAAAATTTTAAATTACATATGTGGCTTCCATTTCATTTCTATTGGACACTGCTGTTCTAGATCATATGGTTCTCTGGCTTAGGACCAAGTCGTTGCCTGCTGTAGATCCATATCTGTGTGGCTTTAGCTCACCCACTTCCCCATATCCAGACCACAGCCTCATGTGTGGGTCTAAACCTCATCACCCCATACCACCCCACCCCCACTTTCTGTGAATCTAGGCTCATCCAGAGATTATGGTTTAGTCTGCTTTACACCACTATCCAGTACATTTCTTGTCCACCAATTTCCAATATCTAGATCCCAGCAAGAGTTTGGCTCTAGATCATCTTCCATGTTAACCTGCTATGGATCTAGACTCCAACCTGATACTCCATACTTGTTTGCTTAGATCACTGCCTAACAAAGTTTAAAATCCACACACTCCTCAGGAGAAATAAGGTTCTAGATCAGGGGTTGGCAAACTATGGCTTATGGGCCAAATCCAGCCTATTATCTGTTTTTATAATTCAAGTTTGATTGGAACACAGCCTAGCTCATTCATTTATGCATTGTCTATGACTGCTTTCAAGGTACAATGGCAGTGTTGAATACTCATGATAGAAACTGAATGGCCTACAAAGCCTAAAATTTTTACTATCTGGCTCCTTACTGAAAGATTCTGTTCTAGATGACCAATGAATCCAACCCACCATAAATACAGATTCCAGCCCAAGACCATAGCTTAATCTAATCTAAATCACCTCCTGCTGTGGTTCTAGACAGTGCTGCTGACCAGGATCTAAAACAGAACCTAACATGGGTCCCTGGTGATTGGGATCCAGATTCTATGCTGATCTCAGCAGATAGGCTGCAGAACTCCTCTCTGGGATGAAAAGGGTGTCTCTACTTCCAAACTCCCCAGAGGGATCAAGGCCCATTGGCCCTTCTCAATGGCCTTGGGATGGGAGAGGGAGGGTAGATTCCAGAAACAACACTGGAGGCTGAGTCAAAGAGTCAGGGGTAAGCCCTTCCCCACCAAGGTGGCAGAACATAATCAGGCCAAGAAGACAGAGTTCCCCCACATTCCACCCTTTCCCAGCAGTCTCCAGAGGTCACTTAGCTGGGGATCATGTGGGGCAGATACCAAGTCCTCTGGAAGCTGGGCCAGAAGGCTCCAAATGAAATCTTCATCTCCAACCCCTCACCTCCAACCACCTGATGCTTCTCACCTCAACGTTGAGCTGCCAACTCCCCACCCACCCCTCCTTTCTCTTAACTCTAGCTCTGCCTTCTCCATGGCTATCTTTGAAAACCTTCCCATCTCTGCCCCCTTACCTGCCATTTCTCCTTCCTCAATCCTAGAATCCTATCCTAACCTTAGTGGTTAAGATTTCAGGCTCTGGAGTTGACAAACACAGTCTTAAATTCCAGTTCTGACTCTGGGCAAGTCACTTCACCTCTCTAGGCCTCCTCGATTTCCTCATCTGTAAAATGGAATAATAATAATGGTGCCTACTTCATAGCGTTGTTGTATGGCTTTAACAAGATCATGAGATATATAACTTTGCCTAGCACCTGGCCCATAATAAGCATTTAATGTTAGCTGCTATTTTTATTACTATTGATCATCTCGCTGGATTCCATCGATGGACTTAGGCAGGTATGTAAACCTCACAAAATTTTAACCAATCTTGTTATTGTATTTGTCTGGAAAGAAGGCCCCTAGCTCTCATCATCCCAAAGTAACATGAGATATATAACTTTGCCTAGCACCTGGCCCATAATAAGCATTTAATGTTAGCTGCTATTTTTATTACTATTGATCATCTCGCTGGATTCCATCGATGGACTTAGGCAGGTATGTAAACCTCACAAAATTTTAACCAATCTTGTTATTGTATTTGTCTGGAAAGAAGGCCCCTAGCTCTCATCATCCCAAAGTAAATCCTAAGCCCATATGGTTGTTAAAAAAGGGGGGGGGGGGCTTTTGTTTAATCCAAAAGGGAAAACAGAGGAACACAGAGGGGAAGGGACTAGCTCCAGGCCCCTCAGAAAATCCAGGCAGACCCACAGCAAGAACACAGGAGAATCGCCTCCCAGGCCCTACTCTTTCCACCAGTCCAAGCCAAGCCGTCTTCCTGATCTGACCTCATCATTTCTCACCTGCTCAGCTCTGACAGCCTCCCAGTGAACTCCCCACCTCCAGTTGCCTCCACTGAATCTCCTCCACCTAGTGCCAGATACTTCTTTCTCAAATCCCCTTCTCATGACACTGCGTCTTCTGCCCCCAAACCTTTAATAGCTCCCCACTGCTGACGACAACATCAAGGCCGAGGTCTTTAGTCTGACATTCAAGGGCCTTCACCACCAGCTCTGGCCTGCCAGCCTCCTCGCTGCTCCCTCTCATCTGGTCAGTGGGGCCAACTTCCTCCAGTCCTCTCTTCCCTCCCCTTAGTCTCAACACACCCCCTCATACACACCCACTCAGTTCTAGACAGATTCTGCCCCTTTGCTCAGTCACACAGTGTCTCAGGCCTAGTCTCTGTCCCCGCTGTGCCCTCGGGGTTGCCCCTGGGTCCAGCCACCTCTAAACTCACCCTGATCAGGACAGCTGGGGTCTGCTGCCCACAGCTCTGGCTCCAGGAAAGAGGCCTCTGCCCCTGCTCTAAGCTCAGCTCCAACCCTGGACACTGGCCCACCTTAGCCACTGCCTATACCATCTCCAATTAACATCCCTCTCCTTCTGTCCTCTAGACGTTCAGAAACAGCACTCCCCTTGTCACAGGGAATCACAGGGAGTCAGCCAGTATAGCACTGTTCTCAAAGTCATAACTCCTGGGTCAGATTCTCCTCTTAGAGCCTCGGTGTCCTCATCTATAAAATGGGGACAGCAATACCTAAACCTCACATGATTCTCATGAAGGATACATGCCTCATAAACTGGGAGGTGTTTTTTCTACTAAAACCTGCTATACAGGGACGGTCCCGGTCTGGTACAGGCGCGACACTGAGGGTTGTGATCCGTTGCCGGACAAGAAAAAAGACAAAAAAGGGGAAAAAATAAATAAATAAAATAAAATAAAATAAAACCTGCTATACAAATACAACAGCCTCCATTTGTAAGTTTATTTAAAATTGCAATAACCCTGGAACCCTGGCACTCCCTATGCCCTTTCCCTGTTTCATTTTCCTCCTTGGCACTTATCACCATCTAATAAACCACATATTTTACTTGTTTTTGTGTGAACTGACTGTTTTACCCTCTAAACTGTAAGCTCCTTAAGGGCAGGGTATTCTAAAATCTATTTTGTTCACTACTTTGTGCCCTAGAAAAGTGCCTGACACCAAGTATGCACTCGATAGTTGAAGAATGAATGAATGAATCAAGTGCTCACTACATGCCAGGCACTGTGCTAGGTGCTTCTCACAGATCATCTCATCTGAGGGGACAGGTACTTTGAGGACCCCTCGTTTTGAAAATGAGTCGTTAAGTGGTCCGATCACAGGGTGGGCTGCTTCCCGGCTAGGATTTGACTCCACAGCCTGCCCTCTTCACCACTGTGCTCTATTTCTTGTTCAGATGGGGGGTGGGGGGCAGGGACTGTATTTCTATTTCTACACTAGCTAAGCCTCTTGAATCTGTCACCCTCCCTATCTCCCTGAGGCTGTAACCCTCCCTGTGCCCCTGAGGCCACCAGCCCTCCCAACCCTCATTCTGACCTCAGCCCTTTCCTCCCACTTCTCAGCCTTCAGTTGTGCTGCTCACTCTCACCTCGGGGGCTTTCCTGATGCCACCTACCCTGCCTGCTCTGGCTCCCATCTCTTTCAACTCCCCCATTTCTCAAGACCTGCCTCTTCTGGAAAGCCTTCCCTCCAGTCTTCACGCTCCCTTCCCTGAGCTCAGACCTTGTTGTTTATTGCTGGGAAAACCCACTTGGGGAGCATATGCTGACTCAGTCTACTCTTTATTTCCTGAATTTGGAGGCCTTGCCCACCTCTGTCCCTTTCTACTCCCTCGGTCCCTCTCCTGGCCAGGACCCCCCTCCTTCCTCTGCTGGATCAATGTTGTTTTTTGTTTGTTTGTTTGGTGGCTGGCCAGTATGGGGATCCGAACCCTTGTCCTTGGTGTTATAACACCATGTTCTAACCAGCTAAGCTAATCAGCCAGGCCCTGGATCAATATTTAAATCATATTTAAAGCTTTGTGATTAAGAGCATGGCTTTTGAGTGTTTCTTTGGGAATGTCACGACTATCTACTAGCTGTGTTTCTCTGGGAATGTCACTCACTATACCTCTCTGAACCTGTTTCCCATCTGCGAAATGGGGATAATATGGGAACCAGCCTCATGGGCAAATGTGCTTGGCACTTAGTAAGCACTCAATAAATATCAGCCCATTATTATTTTTATAGCATTTTATCATGTAGCTCATCTCTGTTCTAAAAGCCTCCACATCCTCTCTTCCTCCTTCCCAAACAGCCCCTGCTTCCAGGTTATGATAATAATTAAGATCGTTAACATTTATTGACCCTTATTATCTGCAGTGACTAGAAACATGACTGTTCAATATTACTTGTTGAATAAATTAACGAACTAATTTAATCCTCACAACATGCTATGGGGTTGGGGGGGAGAACTACTATTATACCCATTTTACAGATAAGGAAATCAAGGCCCAGAGAGGGAAGTGGCTCCCGGTGGTTGGGATTTAAGCCCAAGCAGTTTGACTCCAAAGCTGGCCTCTCACTGCCTCTCCCCCCAGCCCCCCATCTTCACTATTCCTGACCCTTTCTGTCCCCAGTATTGGGTCTCAGCATCTAGATGGATGCTCACCAAGCCCCTGCTCCAGACCTCAAACCCTTCATATTTTGTCTCATTTGAGCCTCACAAAACCCTATGGTATCAGTGTCATTATTATTTCCCCTCGACAGATGAGGGAACTGAGGCTCAGAGAGGAGTCAAGTAACTAATGACACAGGATTCAAAGCCCAAACTCTTTTATGTTTTTTGTGACATTTTTCTCCCATTGTCTTATACAACTGCTGAGAACTGTTCACACTCAGCCTTGCTTTTCCAGTTAGCTGGACAGCAGCTCTCTGAGGCAAACCCTTCCACGTCCCCCCTACCAGTGGCCTGCACTGTAGGGTTATGGGTCGTGCTCCGTAGAGGCTTCCTAACTGCAGGTCTGCATTGCTGAGAACTGTTCACACTCAGCCTTGCTTTTCCAGTTAGCTGGACAGCAGCTCTCTGAGGAAAACCCTTCCACGTCCCCCCTACCAGTGGCCTGCACTGTAGGGTTATGGGTCGTGCTCCGTAGAGGCTTCCTAACTGCAGGTCTGCATCCTCCTAGCCAGGCACACCCTGACGTTCCGCCTGTTTTCTCCCATGGCAGGTCTGGATGTGTGGACTATCTCTGCCCTATCATACTTAGGCTGGTGAGGGCAGGGCTGGCTCTGCCCTTTATCCTAGAGGCTCCCCAAAGATGCCTTATCTCCCTGGAATCCAGGGCTCCCATCTTGCACTTAGGGCATCAAGGGGGCAGGACAGCATGGAAGTTCAGAACAAGGACTCTGGATCCCAAAGTCCCAGGGCCAAAGTCTGGCTCCACGAGGTATTGGCTGTGTGACCTTGGGTAAGTAACTGAAACTTTCTAATCCTCAGTTTTCTGATATGTAAAATAAGGACAATAATAATAGGAAAGTTCAGAACAAGGACTCTGGATCCCAAAGTCCCAGGGCCAAAGTCTGGCTCCACGAGGTACTGGCTGTGTGACCTTGGGTAAGTAACTGAAACTTTCTAATCCTCAGTTTTCTGATATGTAAAATAAGGACAATAATAATAGGGCTGCTGTAATGATTAAATGAATATCTATTCATTAAGTTAGAAGAGTGTTTCGGACACAGTAAACGCTTTGTAAATGTTTGTTAAATAAATAAAAGTAGGGCTCCACATGGCCATGGAAGGGTCCCTGTGGTAGGGTACAGAGCAAGTGACAAAGCAAGCCCCAGTTCCAAACAGACATCTGGAGACACACAGGGAAATGAAAAGGGGTGGGAGAGACCTCACACCTTTGGAAGGGTGAGGCAGGGACCCACTCCTCCTCCCCTCACATCCAGAGACAGAGGACCCCATTTCTGGGTCCCATCAGTCTTCTGATCTAATCCCCGCACCATAATCCCTAAACTACTTCCTCTTCCCTCCCAACCAACTGTTAACTCTTTCCATTCAGCCAGACAGATTAAGGACAGAATCCAGAACCTGCTTCTCTTAGTTGCTGTGTGACCTTGGGCAAGTCACTTAGCTTCTCTGATCTTCAGCTTCTTCATCTCTACAAGGAGATCTGTCCTAGGGATTAACTAATAACTGAAACCATGCCCTTGGACATGCTAGTGTCCCACAGGCCTGACCACATGGATGGGCATGCTGTTTGGGTACTGGGGCTGCCATTAAAAACTGACCCCCTACTTCAAAAGTTTCCCTAACAGCCCTTAAGTACCACCCAAGGCAAATTCCCTGTCCTTTTAACTACCACCCTATGACATTAAAATACTGCATTTTGGGGGACAGTCAGGAGCCTCGTGTCAGGCCTCTCATCACCATAGTAACTACATCTGAGGCCCAGACCTGGGGGAGAAGAGGGTCCCTTTTGGGGAGAACCCAGGAGAGTGGGGAAGACCCCTGGGATGGAAGGGGCAGAAGGGGAGAGTGACAGGCCCCCAAGGCCCTCCCTCTCCCCCACAGCTAACCCAGTAATCACCTGGCCTGGCCTTCCACCCCTCAGAAAAGGAAGAGGAGCCAGCAGCAGCAAGTTATGATAGGTGATTACCCGCCGTTAATTAATTAAAATAAACAGCAAATTAAATACAGCAAAATTAAAATAGCACAGGAAATTAATTCTCTACCAGTCCCACCTCACAGGTGAGATGCTTAAGGGGCCCCTCGCAGCCAGGATCCAGGACAGCTGGGGTCACCAGAACCTGCCTTACACCACAAGTCCTGGCAACCCAAATATCAATGGCAGAACCTAGCTACCCATGGGCATTCGCCTGGCTCAGCCAGTCCCGGAGATTGGCCTCCTGGCTCCTTACCCCCAGAGGACTCCAGGCCCTGGGTCACATTCCTGAACCCAAGCCCTGCTCCCAGTTAGTGGGCAGGAAGGATCCTGACAACCTCTGGGCCAGGGATTTGAGTGCTGTGCCCTCCTGGGCACCTGGCCCACATCTACCACCACATAGATCAGGCAGGAAGGAAGAGGCACTGTGGTCCTCTCTTCTTTATCCTCTCTGGGGCTTGGAGTCAAATTCTGTCAACTCTCCTCTCTTTGTGCTGAGCTCCTGGCCCCTCACTTGGGGTACCCCAAATCCATTTCTGGGGATCCCTCGCTATGTTCCCTTCTTTGCTCGGAATGCTCAGGAAGAAAGCACTGCTGAGGCACAGAATCCCAAGCCAGAAGATGCCCAACCAAATTGGCTAGTCCAACCCCTAGGACATAATGCCAGAATTCCCTCCTACACAAGACCAATCAGCTCATTGCATAGATGGGGAAACTGAGGCCAGGGAGGGCAAGGCATTTGTTTGCAGTCACCCAATGACTTAGTGGCAGAGCCTGAAGCAGAATCTGTAATGGGCTCATTCCATGTTATCACCAAAACATCAGATTTTTAGAGTGCAGCTCAACTCCATGCTGACCTCCCCCTACCAGCTTGGCCACCAAGGCTTCGCCTGCATAATCCTATCCCACAGCTCTCCGTTTTTATGTCCCACACAATAGCTGCATGAGACTCCTCAACCAGCCTCTGAGTTCCTGCCCTCTGGCTGTTGTTCACATAGTTTGCTCTACCTGAAGCTCCTTCCCCAACCTCTGCCTGCTCAAATTCTACCAGCCAGCTCAGGACCAGCTCCTCGTGAGCCACCCGAAGCCCTGACAGGTGCTGCCTCATCCTCCTTTAAGCTCCCAGAGTGCTTCACCTCCACCCCCACCCAGGCCCTCTCTGCTGTCTGCATGACGTGGTTATCAGGTGAGCTTTCTGAAATCACAGACTACCTGCCTCTGGGCCCCGACACCTGGCACAGTACCCAGCACTCAGTAGGTGTTCAGTAAATCTCCACATCCAACTGATAACTGACAATCGTGGCTATCACTTATTGAGCAACTTCTGTAAGCCCAGGACCTGCACTGTCCCATCCTCACATGACAGACCTTGCTTGTAGATGTTGTGTGACTTTCCTGAGCTCATATAGCTCTGGAACTGGAACCCCACTAATCCCTGGCCCTAAATGAATCTCCTCTCCATCCCATCGCTTCTTCTAGGTTGGACCACCATCATCTCCCACCTGCACTACTCAAGCCTCTCACCTTGCCTCCTTGTCTCCAGTCTCTCCTTAGCCTGGTCTTGTCACTAAAGACTTCCCATGACTCCTTGTGACCCACTAGACACAACTCAAATCCCTGAGCGTGGCATACAAACTCTGTGACATCTGGCTTCTGCCCTCTTGGCAGCGTCCCCTGTGGTCTGTGAACAATGCTCCATTTTCCCAGGATACCATACTTTGATTTAATTCCAGGCTTTGCATATGCTGTTCCTTCCGCCTGGAACAACCTTCCTATATTTTTCCTCTTATGAATCCCTATACATCTCTTGATATCCAAGATCAAGGGTTACCTTACAATCTAGTTGGAAGACACAAGCAACAAACAGACTGGTCTCAAAACTGAGAGCTCTGTGAGGGAAGGGCCCATGTCTCTCTTGGTTGTCTCTTGATATCCAAGATCAAGGGTTACCTTACAATCTAGTTGGAAGACACAAGCAACAAACAAACAGACTGGTCTCAAAACTGAGAGCTCTGTGAGGGAAGGGCCCATGTCTCTCTTGGTTGCTACGGTATTCCCCAGGGCCCAACTCATAATCAATGCTCAATCAATATTTGTTGAATGAATGAACTAATAATGCTCCATATATAGTTGTTGACTAAACAGAAATGACAAGAGAATACAAGGCCACGATATACAGGTCCAGAGGCTGAGGGGGACAGACTGAGGCCAGGAAGGCCAAGGATGCGGTAAAGACCAACGACAAACACTGTCAGGGGCTGATCTGCAGCAGAGCCACACTCTTGGCAGAGGGAGTGCTCGTGAGAGACAGAGGAAGCAAAGTGATGGTGTGAGAGAGGCTCTGAAAGTGTGTGCGCGCGTGGGAGAGAGGGGTGAGGATGCACGTGAGGGACGGCACGTGTGTGTGTGTGGCTCTGTGCATGTGTGCCACAAAGGCTGTCGGGACGTGTAAGTGTGTGAGTGAGGAAGGCTGTGAGTGTGCACGGAATGCTGTGAGTACGAGGCGGAGGCTGTACACGTCTGCTGGGGGACAGGGAGGAGTGACTGAGAAAGACAAGAGGGGGCACGCGAGGGAGGCGTATGTGAGGGAGAGACTGTAAATGTAGGGGGGCTGTTGTGAGCATGTGCGGGGGGATGGTGAGCCTGTGTCACCAATGGGGACGTAGGTAAGAGACATCAGGGCTCTGCTGAGGGTGTGGCTGCCATGGCCTCAGCCACAGGCCCAGTGCCAGAGGTGGGGGCTGGCCTTGGGCCCAGGGTGGGGGGCTCTGACAGCGGAAGATTCCTCAGAGTCCTCCCTGGAGCCACAGGCGCCAGATTACCATGTCCCCAGGCAGGGAGGTTGAGGAGGAGGCCCAGATGTATGTGTTCCTCTACATCTGTCCACAGCAAAACCTCTGGGCATTTATTTGTCTTTGTCTGTGTCCGGGTGTGCACGCCTGTGCTTGTGTGAGCACCACCGGCTGTGTGTCTGTGCCTGTCTTTGTCTCTGTATGTATCTGGGCCTTTGTCTCAGTGTGTGTGGCTGTTGGTCTATGCCTGTCTGCATGACTGTGTCTGGTTCTGTGTGAGTCTAAGTGTGTCCGTGGGGCACTGTGTGTCCTTGGCTCTGTGCACGTCTAAGCAGTGGGTGCAAGCATCCCTCCGGACTGCTTGTTTGCAGCTGTGGGTCTAGGTGGCCTCAGTGCGAGTGAGGGTATGTTGTGTTTCTGAGGCTGTGGGTTTAGATCTCAATGAATCTCAGTGTGAGTGTGTGCTTGTGCCTCTGTATGTGAGACTATGCCATGTGTTGTAGTATGGAAATGCTTATCTGTGTCCGTGTGAGGTGTGTTTGTGAGACCAAGGATATGTGTGTGTCTCTGTGCCAGTGCACGCATGTGCGTGTGTGTGTGTTGGGTGTGAGGGGTCTGTCACAGACTGGTGAGCAAGTTAATCTCAGACTCTGTGACACGTGGAATAAAATCACGCTCCCATAATGGGATCATTCGTCTTCCTGTCCAGGGAGAGAACCAACTCTTCACCCTCCACCCTGGGGGAGCCAGTGGGGCCAGGGCCAGGCACCAGCACCCACCCAGGCCCCCTTCTGACCTCAGCACTCTACCCCCACCACTCCTCCTCTGCTGCACCAGGCTCATTCTGCCTCCAGAGTGCCCTGGTGCCCACTGCTGGCTGGGCAGGGCTCCAGGACATGTGACCAGGCCTTAGAGGCCTGTCCTGGGTCCCCCCAGCCCCACCCACTGCTGAGGAGAGCCCTGCCCCGAGATGGGAGGGGGGTGCAGGAAGGAATCTTTGGGCCCCTCCTCCTCCCAGAGGGGAGGGATGAGCTGCAGGCCCGGCTGGCCGGGATTTTCCATCTCTCAGCAACAAGATTCCTGGTGAGCAGGCTGCGGGGGATTGGCAGGATGCCTGCTGGAGACCCGCCCTCACCCGCCAGGATGCCTGGGTCCCTGGGGCCAGGCAGCAACGGGTTCCCTGGGGAGCTGGAAGGGCCCCAGAACTCCAGCCTACTGTTGCCTGGGCCTGTGGGAAAGCCAGATCCTCCCAGACCCCCGCTTCCCAACCAAAGATGGTTCCCCAGCCCCCCAGGCAAACCACCACCCTTCCTCTGGCCTCCCCCAAGCCTCAGCCTTTGCTTGAGAAAGCCTTCCCAGGCCAGCCACCCAGCACCACCCCCGCTGAACCTCAGCACACACCCAGCCTGGGTTCTAGGCTTCGCCTCTGGGTCTGAGGGCTGCTCTTCTCTCCAACTAGGGGGTTCTAAGGACAAGGCTATGTGTCCTGCATCTGCTAACTCCCTCTTGGTCTTAGCTCTCTTTCCTGACTGAGCTGAGAAGCACCAGGAGAGGATTTCAAACCCAAAGGTGGGAAAACTGAGGCAGTGAAGCCCTCTGCCCTACCTACCACAATGAATCAGAGGCCAAATCCAGTAGTCTGAACACTGTCTTAACCCTGCCCAACAGTGGTTACAACTCTTTCTTTCCCATGGGAGGGCGCAATTTCAGGAGGGGCTGAGTTGGAAGGAGACAGGAATGGGCAGGTGGGCTCCCTCAACCCTCAGCACCTTGGATGAGCAGCAGCTGGAGAGCAGGTTTGGTAAGAGATTAAGGTCGAGGAGGAGAAACGAGACACTCCAAGATTTATGAGCCTAATTCTTTTCCCTTAAATTCCCCTCCAAGCCCCCCAACCCCAGCCTCGTCCCTCCAGGTCCATGATGTGGCCCCAGGCCAATGTCAAGGCCCTAAGCCATCCATCAGCTGTTGCCAGGGAGTTTCCACCCCAGCGGGTTCCAAAGGGAGGGGTGCAACTGACACTAGGGGCCCAGATTGATGGGGAGGGGGCATGGCCCTAAAGAGTCAGCCAGCAGACCCCTGTACCTTCCCAGGAACTGGGGACTCACAACCTCCAGAGAAAAAACTAGGTTGGTGGGTGGGGCCCAAGAGGAGGTGGCCTCCCAGCCCTGGCACCACACCCAGCCCTGCCTTTCAACAGGCCAGGAGCCCTGGGATCCCATGGGGCCCTACAGCTCACAGAGTATGTGACCTTGGGCGGTTACTGCTCCTCTCCAGACTTCAGCTTCCCCACTGCAGGAAGTAGCTCAGATATCCCAGGTGTCCCCCCTTCAACTCAGCACTAAGCCCTGCCCTCTCTCCTGTGAAGGGATGTTACCCAGAATCTGGGCCAGATGGGGTAAGGCTACCTGAAGGAATTCCTGATGCCACTCAAGTTAAAGCTGAAGAGCCTATGGTGACTGCCCCTCCACCATACATCCATTTTCCAGAAGACTGACACTGAGGCCCTGACAGAGGGTCTGGTCTGCACCAAGACCTGAGTTTTACTGGTGGGATAAGAGTACAAGCTCTGGGGACAGAAAGACCTGGATTAAAATCCTAGTTGCACCAGTAATTCCTTATGCGAAATCCTATTCCTTCTCTTGGCCTCAGATTCCTCATCTGCAAAATGGGGTAAGAATGCCTCCCTCCTAGAACTGTTGAGTTGAGAAAATGCATGTAAAGAGCTTGGCACAGTGCCTGACACATAATAAGTGCTTGAACAATGGTAGCTATCATGATTGTGGTATTAACATAAATCCAGTGGCTTGGGGGGTGGGGGGTCCTGACCTGGCTGGAGAATGAGACCAGCCTCATCCTCGAGCCAGGTCAGGACCTCCAGGGCCTCAGCTCAGGAGGGCCAGCCAAATTCCTTGAAGCCCCCCAGCTGTCTCCCCTATTCGTTAAAGGCCTCTCATTAGTGAGCCCAGGCACCTGCCCCTCCACGCGTAATAAGCCTCATTAGTATCGTAGCCCCAAGCTCTGAGCCCAGAGCCTATGTGTATGAACACGCACGAGGGTAGGGGGGCTGCAACAGGCCACCAGCCAGGAGACAGCATCCTCGCCAACCACACCCCCTGCCTGTCATATGCAGAGCCCGTCACCACCCAGCTTGTCACCTGCCTGCCTCGCACCCGCACCACCTGTCACCCACCCAGCTCATCACCCACCCAGCCCATCACCTGCACCACCTGTCACCCACCCAGCCTGTCGCCGGAGCCGTCTGACAGGCATCTGGGTGGGGGACAGGAGATGGGGAGGAGAAGACCACAGGGGTGTGGAGCTGGGGGCTCCAGAGACCCTGTGGGACCCCCACTTCGGCTCGGCATCCTGCAGCATCGCCATGGCAACCTCTCAGCCGCAACCACTTTCCCAAACATCCCCCGCCCTCCCCCCCCAGGCCCTGCTCTTAGCTGAGCTGAGGCTGAGAACAGCCTGAGTGACAGCAGAATGGGGCAGGAAGGAGGGGGTTCATCAGCTGGCTGGCCTTGACCATCCTTCCACCTCTCTGGACTCGGTTACTCCATCTGCAAAATGGAGGGGCCGGAATAGGTAAGGCCCCTGTAGAACGGGCCATCCCTCTCCAGCCTGGATTGGCTGAGCCTGCTGCCGGTTAACATGTGAGGGCTGGGGGCGGGACAAAAGGACAGATTTCTGGGTTCTTCCATACTCCTCTACCCCCGTCCAGCCCAGAGAGGCTGGGCCTTTGGCCCAAGCTCACACAGCAGAAGAGGAGGAGCAGGCTGGAAGGGAGAGGGGCTCTGCCAAAGGACTGCCAGCTGGAGGCACCACATTGAGTGACCCAAGGTGACCGGGGGCTGAGTTGGCCCCCACCTCTGAGCTGCATTATTTATAAAACCCAGGGGGGGAGCTGAGCAACAGCTGCGCTCTGCCCCTCCAGGGGGCACATGCCACGGTGGAATGGAGAAGACAAGGTGCCTCCTCAGGGAAGGCCCCTGGGGTCCCTGGCTCCCTCCAGGCCTGGCTGGGGCACGGGCTCCGTCCTTCCCCTCCCCGCCCCCTCTGCTCTCCACTCCTCCAGGCAGGCAGCGATAGGATTACTTCTGCATGACTGCCCGCTCCACAGGGTTCCTGAGACCCTCCTGCCTGCAGCAATCTTTAAAATTCCTCCAGCCCAACCTCTCTTCCTTTCTCCCCACAGTGAATGCTCCAGAGTCTACCGCAGTGTGCCCACCACTGCTGCTGCCGCTGCCACCACTACCACCACCACCACCAAGCAAGCTGGAGCCCAGGTCCCTGGTGCCATAGGCAAAGATGGACTGGACCCATCCTTGGGGTGCAACCCTGTGTCCCTCAGAATCCTCTGAGGCCCATCCCCTCTGGCCCTTGGTGCTGACCCAGTCCCACAGACTATGGCTCCAGCTGGGGTCAGGCTTGCCAGTTGTGCCAAGAAGGGTGGGCATATATGTACAAACACACCTGGTGGGTCTTGGCATGCCTGCTGCCAGAACCTGGCTGCCCCACCTCGTCTCTAACCCCCTCCCTGTCTCATCAATGCCTGCTACCCCTGGGGTGGGCAGACAGCTGGGCCAAGCCAGTGCCTGTGACTCCCCAGAGCACAAGAGACAGGCAGGAGATCGATCCACTGAATTTTTAAGGTCCTAATGGAGCCTGCATCCCAGGACTTGCTGGACTGGGACACAGGTGATGTCTTGGGGACCCCTCCCAGAGCACTGCAGTTGCTTCCTCTTTCACGTCTCTGGGGTCTTGGGGACCACTTCTATGAACCTTCCCCCAGCAAGAGAAAAGGCACAAGGTACCCCCAGGAAAGATATAGGTTGGGGGGCTGTAATCAATACCCAGAGTCTCCCCCCCCAAATCTCCCCAGCCCTAATGCAGGCAGAAGCAGCTCAGCCTCTAAATCACTCCCCTCATGCTGCCCTCTGAGGCGGATTCTGTGCATCTGTAATTAGGGGGTGGAACAGATGGTGGAGATTCCGTTTAAAATCATGCATCTAGTAAAGTAACCTTCACTGTCGGAACTGACTCCCAGGGAGACCAAGCCCGCAGCCTGGATCTGGGGTGGTGGGGATGGGGGGGCATGTCAACCCAGCACCCTCCCCATCCCTTTCCCTGAAGCCACAATCCCAATGTCCCTCTCAGGTGAGCCAAGTGGCAGGCGGGGGTAGGGTGGCGGGTGATTTGGCAAGCATTTTAAAAAGTGCAGGCTGGGGGTAACTCAACATGCCCCCCACAGACACGCCAGAGCGAGGGCAGGGCTGGGTACTCAGAGTTCTTGGCTGAGAGACCAGGGTGACCAGGTGCCAAGGGGCTCTGCCCCACCCCAAAGGGGCCCCAAACCCCCAAGCCCGGGCCAGGGTGCCCAGAGCACAGGGTCTTGGGTGGGGCGGCTTTGAACCAGATGTCCAGTCTCACCATCCAGGAACGAATCGCCTGGGGCAGTGAGGGGGTGGACATGCCTCCCCAGGCAGAGGAGGCTCTGCGAAGTGGGAGAGGCCTGGGCAGCTGAGAAAGAAAGAGCACACAAGAGTGAACAACGTGTGTGACAAGCTGAGGCTGTCTGGAGGGACTGAGGGGGAAGGGTGTGCTGGAATGTGTGAATGGTGGGGGTGAGGGCTGCGGAAGAAGCGAGGTGGGTATGTGACAGGGTGTCCTGGGGTGCAGGGGGGGCAGGGAAGAACTGCCCATAAGCCCTAAGGGCCAAATGGGTGCAGGGTTGTAACTAGCTGGGGCTGTGTGTTTGTCTGGAAGCATGGAGTCCGTGATTGAGAGTGAAGGGGCTGTCCCTAGGCCTTCAGATGTCTAAGGAAAGTGCTGGAGCTGAGACTATGTTTAGGAAGTTGTTGGGACACATAGAGGACTGCCTGTTGAGGAGGTGCTGGGATCTATGGGGGAGTGTGTGTGCATGCACGTGCATGCTGGGGAAGGTACAGGAACCTATGGGGACGTTATCTATTAGATATACGAAAACTGAAGCTATGTCTGTGTGTTTGAGGTAACATTATGCCTACAGGGGGTGTTCTTATTTGAGTGTGTGTATGTATGTGTGTTGTGGGGGGAGGAGGATGTGTGTTTGGGAGGGTTTAGGGAGCTGTATTGGAGTGTTTGGGGAGGTGTTAGGGTATGGCTGGGGTAAAGGTTAGGGCCGTTGGGAGAGTTTGCATGTGAAGGGGAGAGATGTTGGGGTTCTGAAATTCTGAGCATGTGGGCAGGTTTTAGGGCTGTAGCTGGGTCCTGGGTGTATCTGATGAGGTGTTGGGTTCAAGAGGGAGTTGATAGGCTTGAGGATGCTGTAGAAGCCGCGTGCCTGTGCCTGTGTGTGTTGGGGGGTTAGGGGTGTATTGGGGGGTCATAAAAACCTGGGTTTTGGTTAAGTACTTACTAGGGCTGTAAATATGTGTTTGGAAAGGGTTTGTGGTTGTTGGGGGATGCACTGCATTTTGTGGGGAGAGTTGGGGAGGTGTCTCTGGAAAGGTTATTGGAACTTTAACTGGATACTTGCTTAGGTTTGGGGAGGTGCTGGGGATAAAGCAGGGCTGAGGGTTTGAGAGTGTAGTAGGAGCTGCTGTATTGGGGTAGGGGGATTGTGCATTTTGGGGGTACTAGAGGCCTTAAGTACCTCAATATTTGGGAAGGTAAGAATGGGTGCCTGATATCAGAGATACACTGAGGGCTATTAAGTACAAGTGTGAGAAGGTATTAGGGCTGTAACTGTGTTCTTCGTATTGGGGAAGTGTTGCAGCCATGTGGGTAGACATGTGGTGGTTGTGTGTTTGGGGGGATGTTGGGGCTGTGTGTGCATGTGAGGCAGCTGGGTGTCGGGGAAGTGTTTGCATGTAGAGTGGTTGTGTGTTTGTAGGTGGAGCAGTTGTACTTCGAGGTGTTGGAGCTGTGAGTGTGTATGTGGGGCAGTTTAGGAGGTGTTCGGGGCTGTAGTTAGGTTCCTGTGCCCAGAGAGGTGATGGAGCTGCAGCATGAGAGTGGGTACTCCTCTGGGGAATGAAGGGCATAGTCCTGTCCTTTGCTCAGGGGCTCGACTATGGGCTGCTGCCACTAGAACCCCTCTGCTGTGGGGTGCCTGTATGGGGGACGGCGGGGGGAGTGTAGAGACAGGCAGTCCATCTGTCTCAGCCTGTGTCCAGGCCCAAGAAGCAGAGCCGCCTCCTCGCTCCCTGGGGGGCAGCAGCGGATCCCAGCCCACCCATCTGCCTTCAGATGGTCCAGGCAGGAGCCTCCACAAAGCTGCCTGGAGGGCATCACTGTGTTTGAAGAGGCACAGGCTGGGGAGTGGGGGGAACTGCACAGCACACAGTCCTCATGGAGGCTCCTTTGAAAACCACTGACGCCAGGAGAGAAGAAGAGGGAGGACAAGGGCGGGTATGTCTGTCCTTGTGCATCTGTGTGGGTCAGTGCCCAACTGTGAGCCCTGGAGCCCCTTCCCATGTGTTTGTGCTGCATGGTCCCTGTTGGGGTAGCACCCCACCTTGGAAAACACCCCTCTGACTCAGGCAACAAGCTCCCAGCCTCACACCTGCAGCTACACTCTCATACAGACACACTCCCTCCACTCATACACCTTTGCATGTGCATGCACACCACTGCACCCGCACACACGCAGATAACCCCCATGCCCCCAACCTTCACATCTGTATACTCTGTCACACACACACCCCTCTGCAAAACCCTGTGCATTCACACGCATCCATCTTACACACACCTATTGCATAAATGTGCATCTGCACATACACACCTGGCAAGTAGCTATCACACACACACCCACACACCCCACACACCTAGGAGAGGAGCTCCCTGTCACACCCATATCCCATCTCACGAATGCTGTCTCTCTCTCACACCATGAGAGACATTCGTCATCCCTTATTCCTGCACATGCGTGCACATTTGTATACACACACACACACACACACACACACCCCAACTTTAAGATAGCTCTTTTCCACTACCTAATTCACCAGGCCATTTCTCTGGGTCCAGGTCAGACCCTGCACCGCCCCAGAAGAGATCCCACTGGCTGAGAGGGCCTCCTGCCTCCCCACCATGCCAACGGGGTCACAGTAGTGGGGCCCTCTCTCTGCTCTGGTGTGACTGCCACTGTACAGCAGGGCCTGTGCGTCACCGCCCGCATGGGTAAGGAAACACAGGTTCATGTTCACCAGTTATGTTTGTGAGATGCAGAGTGAGTGTGAGGATGGAGATACACGTGTCACAAAATGTATGTGTGTGGTGTGTGTGTGTGAGACAGAGAGAGGCAGGGCCTGTGTAGACAGGTGTGAGTATGGGGGGGTGTTTATATAAGGAGACCCCCCAGTGAGTGGTGGGTGTGAGGGGATCTTTTCTCAGACAAGAGATGTGTGCAACTTCGTGCAGGGGTCAGGGCTAGGAGAGTCCTCTCAGCATCTACCTCCCCCACAAAAAGAAGAGCAGGGAAGGGGCTCTGAGAGCGCTCGCGCACTCCCCCCCCCCCCCCCCCCCCCC
>NW_007727318.1:83963-89763 GCF_000696425.1 Galeopterus variegatus
CGGGCCCCCCCCCCCCCCCCCCCCCCCCCCCCCCGACCTCTTTAGCAGCTGGAAACTGAGCCGGGGGTGGAAGGAATGGAGACTTGGCTGGCCTGGGGGTTTGGGGAGGGAAGAGGGAGAAAACACCTTCCAGATTCTCATCAAATCCCTGCTTGTGGTTTACAGCCTCGTCAGTCTCCCCCCACCCAGTTTCTCCCTTTCTTGATCTCTTCCTGTCTCAGTCTCTCCTCATCATCTGTCTCTTGTCTGTTTCTCTCCCTCCAGCGCTTCCATTTTTCTGACTCTTCCTCTCTCTGCCAGCACCTCTGTCTGTCCGTCTCTCCCTGTCCCAGTCCATCTGTCTGTCTCTCTCCGTCTGTCTGTGTGTGGGCGTCCCTGTCCATCTGTTCCACCACCCATCTGTCTGGCTGTCTGTGTTAGTCCTTGTAAGGGTGCCCACTCGCTCCCCAAGGCACCATCTCCCAGGTCAGCAAAGGCTTCTCCTGGATCAGGGGTTGGGGAGAGGGTGCAGAGCTGCAGCTTCTGGAAGCTTCAGTAGCAGCTGGGCTGAACTGGGAGTTCGGGGCCAGCCAGCTGCAGAAGTGGCCCCTCCCCTGGGCTCCCAAGCCAAGGACCTCAGAGCAGAAAGAGGAGAGAAAGCAGAGCCTCACTGCAGCTGAGTTTGTGCAAGCGGAGGAGGGAGGCAGAAGCCTCATATACCCTCACCTCACCATTCCCCTCAAAGCCAGGCCCTGCAGAAGAGGGGTCCTCAGCACACACCTTCCCCATCCCTAAGCCAATGGAAGAGACTCTGGGAACGGGGAGGGGAGTAGTGGGGAGGCCAAACCTTAGGAGAAGGAGGAGCTGGGAGCCAGGGCTTCCTGTCAGCTGCACGGCAGGAGGGAGGACTCCTTCCCTCCTCCCTTCCAGGCAGTCCCTGGGGATCCCTCCCGCTCTGCTCCGGTCCCAGCTCCAGGCATGAGGGGCTGTACAGGGAGTTCTTGCCAGCTCCACTGAGGCCACTCCCACCTCCCAGCTTCCCATAGGGACATGAGGGGGAGATCACACCAGTGTCTCACCCCTGACAGTGGAGGTTGGTTCTGGACATGTGGGACCCTGGCCCTTTCTAGGCACTGCCCATCCTGAGAAGCCCCAGGTAGTTCACCTACCATTGCCAGACCAGCACCTCACACACACAGAGCACCCCTGTGCTCACCGCCCACTTCCCATACCAGTACTCACTGTTGCTGCATGAACTCAGAGGATTCAACAGGGAGCCCTACGCCCAGACACCTGCTCCCTACCCTGCATGCACTGGGGGCAGGCTCCAACAGTGCCCCCAGCATAAAGCCAGCAACTAAAGACCACATCTCTCCACATCATCCCAGTCTGCTCTGTTCCCTCTCACTCCCTCTCCAATAGCTCACAGTCCAAATCCCACAATGGATGGGGAAACTGAGGCCCAAGAGAAAGGAATAGGAAGACATGGTTGTCCCTCCTGAGACCCTGGGGTGGGATCATAAATGAGGAATGAGGAAAGAAAGAGATGCTGCAGGGGCAGAATCTGGATCCTTCCTGACCTACCACGGGCAAAGTCCATATTGGCTGCACCCTCCGCCTCCCTAAGGCTGGGCCAGGGCTGGGCTGGCTCCCTCCCTCTGGAGCTCTCCTTGCCCCTGGCTGGGCCCCCTCCCGCTCCCCACTTCTGAGCAGCCCTCCCTGCCCTCTCCCTCCCGGCTCTGGCTCTCTCATCCTCGGCTCTTGGAAGCCTGACTCACTGTTTCCCCTCCTCTCTCCCCTCCCTCCCTCTCTCTCCCGGCAGCGGCGCCTCCCCCTCCCCTGGGGTGGGCTCTGGCCACAAGGGTGCTCTTCCCTGCTCCTCTCTCCAGGATCCAGCCCCCCTCTGCACCCAGGAGGCCCCCCACAGTTGTACCAGTTCTCTAACTATGGTGAGCTGGGGTGCAAAAAGCCTAGGTCCCAGCCTGGCCCTGCCAAGAGTATCTGTGATCCTGGGCAAGTGGCTTCCCACTCTAGACGTGGTTTCCTACTGTCAAAGTAGGAGGGGAGGGCGTCAAACTGGATGATGCCCCCCGGTGTCTCTGGGACTCTAATGTTCCGCCCTTTTATAACCTGGATGTTTCCTGGCACAGAGCACCTGACAACCTGTGGGGTGCTGTACCTGCCTCAGGCCCCACCTGCAGGTCCCAAAAAGAGCTCAGCACTGGTCCCAGACATTTGGGGAAGGCAGAGGGGAGAAAATGCTCTGGGGCCATAAGCAGTAGCAAGACCCCTGGGATCCCCCTGTGCCCCCATTCTCCCTCATTCTGTGGGATTCTTTCTCTCTCCCACTCCCCCCACCTGTCCTCCAAAAACAACCACTGCATTTGATCTTGGGCAAGAGGACCTCAGTGCCACCTCATTTCTGCTTCGGGGTGGAGAATGGTATATGCCTAGGCCTTCTTGGTCCCCCTGGACACCACCACCAGAGGCTATGATCCTGGCTATTCTTGCCTGTTTTCCCTCTCACTGTCTCATCACTGGCTTCAGTCTCCATCCTTCCCTCTCTTCACCAGGCAAGCGGCTGTCTGGGTCTCTCTCCTCCCCACCCCCCCTCCCTGGGGGGGCCCATCTGCTGGCACTAGCAACACTGTTACCCTTGCTCCCTCCTGCAGTCTCCAGTTCCACCCCATCCTGGCTTCCCCCTCCCCACTCTGTCCCAAGAGACAGAACTGGGGACCCAGAGACAGAACTGGGCTCCATCCCATAATAGTGAGCCTGCTTGACCTCACCCAACCAGACCAGAAGGGCCTGGGCATCTGGTAAGCAGGCGTGGCAGCCCCTTGTCTTGGGTGGCTGGCATGAGACATAGAGCTCTGTATTCCACAACCCCCCCCCCAAAAAAAAAGATGACCTGGGGTGGGCAAGCAAGGAAGGGGAAAATGAGGGAGATCAGGTTTGCCTGAAGGAAGCCCCTATCCAATGAGGAACAGAGGCTTAGAGGAGGGAGTGGTTCAAAGTCAGTGCTTCAGGCTGATTCGAGAATAAGCAACGTCCCTTGGGGCTCTGGGCTCCGCCAGTCCAGAGCAATCCCCCCCCACCCCCCCAGTGTCTTCTGCCAGGGACAGTCTGCCCCTTTAAGCCTCCAACACAGTCACAACAATCAGGTGGAGACCCCATCCCTTAATCTCCTTTAGAATCCAAGTCCAACCTCCCCACAGTACACCTCCACTTAACTCAGCAGGGGATTCCAGAAGCCTCCCTGCCAAGACCTAAGCACGTGGAGTGGGGGGGGAACAAAGCCCCCAGCTCCCAAGCCCCTTCACCAAAGGCTCCATTAAGGGCCAGGCAGCAATGCAAAATAATCCTGGAACCCTCACGCAGGAAAACTGAGAAGCTGAGCTGCCTGTCCACAGCACCTGGGGGTGTTGGGGGCTCCCTGCCCCAACGACCCTGTTCCAGACCCCCCAGCCCAGCAACCATAATAAACAGCAAGCTCTTTTTCTTTATGACACCAAATTTCTCCAAGCCCAACAGCTCCTTCCATCACTACCTCAGCCATAGATCACATTAAAAACTCACAGAGGGCAACTTAAACACATCACATTTGTTTCTCTCTATATTATTTCAAAAGTAACGGCATTAAAAATGGATTTTACTACAGAAAATAAATATCGGCACGTGGGCTGAGAGCCTAGGCGGGGGA
Organism: Galeopterus variegatus; assembly: GCF_000696425.1. Classification (NCBI taxonomy): domain Eukaryota; kingdom Metazoa; phylum Chordata; class Mammalia; order Dermoptera; family Cynocephalidae; genus Galeopterus; species Galeopterus variegatus. The sequence continues at coordinate 87,646 of NW_007727318.1, forward strand.
GAGAGCCCACCAAGGGAATGTCCCTGAGGGCTTGGGCACAACTTAGGCACTGACTGGACTAGAGAGGCTAGACTACGCCCTGGGGTATGGGAGTATATGCCTGGGGAGGAGGCAATGCCTGCCCACCTGGACACCTGTCCCGATGCCAGATGAAGAGGGACAAAAACTACTGGTTTGGACTGGTGCCTACTGGTCCCCCAAAGCTCATGCCCTCAATAGTCTTTTTCAACCTCTGAAGGGTGGGAGCTCGGGGGCCAGAAGTTCACCAGTCTCCATGGGAGTATATGCCTGGGGAGGGGGCAATGCCTGCCCACCTGGACACCTGTCCCGATGCCAGATGAAGAGGGACAAAAACTACTGGTTTGGACTGGTGCCTACTGGTCCCCCAAAGCTCATGCCCTCAATAGTCTTTTTCAACCTCTGAAGGGTGGGAGCTCGGGGGCCAGAAGTTCACCAGTCTCCGGGGGTTACTCCAACTATTGACACAGCAGGAGAAAAAAATGAATTCAACTTACTATCCAGTTTGATTTTCCATTACTATAAAAATAAATATACATCTGTTCAAAGGAGGGAGATGGCAAGCAGCATGCACATGCCACCTGGGGGGTCCCCCCACAGTTCACCACCACAACTCAGCCTGCCCCTCCCCAAGCTGGGGAGGGGAGGTGGAGGATGGACAGACTGGTAATCTTTCACTTACAGCCCCAGTTCACACAGCCACACAGAACAGGAACAAGCCAACAATAGAAACACCCCAAATGCCCCTGGCAGGACTCTGGCCAGGCCCGGGCACATGCCCCCGCCCTGCCAGCAACGACAGCAGCAGCGGACAAAATGTGGCCACCCTGACCCGGAGGCAAAGCTTGTCCTCACACCCTGAGCTCTGCCCAGGGAGCTGGGGCCAAGTCCCGCCTGACACCAACTGGTCCGGCGGGAAACGCCTGCCCAGCCAGACAGGCACAGGCCCCCCAAGGGTCCCTCCTTGTGCTCAGGGACCAGGCTGGTGCAGCCCAGCCCTGCCTCCCAGGGTGACGCCTGGGCCCAAATTCAGCTGGCCCTGCCAGTCAGGCACTGGTGCAGAACCCAGGGCACCAGCCGGTGCCCCTCCCAGCCCAGCCTCAGGGCCCCCAAGCTGGGAGGGAGGGGAGACTCCCCACCTCTCCACATCTGGCCCTGGCCCCCAGGGTCTGCGGTAGAGAATTCCCGCCCCCGCTTCTCTCTCCCTCCTCCTGCTCTGTGCCCGCTGCCCGCCTCAGGGACAGCCCCAGCTCCCGCCTCCGGCCAGCAAGGCCCACATCCTTCCTCCCTCAGCTGGCCCCTTCGCCTGGCAGGAGGCTGGGGGGGGGGGTCAGCCTGCTGGGGACCCCCCCCAGGTCCCATCAGTCCTCATCCCCAGCCCCCAAACTCTGGGTTGCTGTCCCTTTTCCTGTAGAACAGGAAACAAGGTTATTTCCTAGACTCAGAGCCAGCCCCCTGCCCCTGTGGCTTTGCCCGGGGTCCCAGACCCAGCAGGGGAAGGCGCCCTCAGCCAGAAAGCAAAGAGATTCAGCAGTGCACCCCGAGCTCCCGGCCTAGGGGGCTGACAGCTGTCACTCAGCACCCCACCCCCTGGGGAAGAGGGGGCCGATTCAATCAGAGCCCCAGAGGAAACGCATTGATAGGCGATTATTTATTTATTTATGCAAAAGTGAGCCGACTTTGTTCGCCAGGTAACCGGGCACGCGGCCCAACCCCTCCAGCCCTAGCCGCCCCCAAATCCCTTCTCGGCCCCACACCCCCTCCGGGTCATTAGGTCTCCGCCCCTCAACTCCCAGAGCGCCGGCGGAACCTCGGGATTTGGGGGTTAGAGGGGAGGGGCTCCTCCCTCCGCAGTCTCCCCTTTTCCCAGCGCCGATCCTAAAATCCAGCCTTGTTCTCCGCTCCCACGGTCCCCCCTTCATTCCCCCCCACCCCCATTCTCGGCAAGCCGGAGAGCAAATTGCAGTTTTAAATCCAAAGGCGGAGGGAGGGGGAAGGAGGAGGGGGCGCGCGGCAGCGCTGGGCGCGCACCTCGCCCCCGAGCCGGGGGAGCCGCGGAGCGGCCAGGAAACCCGAGAACCCCCCCTCCCCGCCACCCCT
>NW_007727318.1:90406-91254 GCF_000696425.1 Galeopterus variegatus
CCCCGTCCCCCTCCCCCTCCCCCTTCCCGGCGCTGCCTGCCAGGCTTCGAGCAGAGCCCAGCCGAGCCGCGGGCCCCGGTGGAAACAAAGACCGATCGCACCGCGGGCACCGCAGCCACGGGGTCCGGCGGACCGGACCGGGGGGCTCGGGCCCCCCCTGGTGCGCTGCACAAAAGAGCCCGGCCGGCCGGTCCCCAGCGGGGGTCTAGGGCTGGGGAGGAGGCGCCACTTACCGGAGTGCTGGGCTGCCGGCTCCGTGGGTCCGAGCCAGGCGAGGGGCTTTGGGGGGCGTCTGTCTTCCGGCGGCGGCAGCGATGCGGGCGCCCGGCTGCTGGGGAGAGGAGTCGTGGAGGAGCCCTGAGCCGCCCGCCGTCGCTGACAGCATGGCTCGCGCCTGGGCTCACATTCTCCGCCGCTAACTCCGCTGGACACGGCCCCCCGCTCCCGCGGCGCCCCCCACCTCGATCACTCCTTCGCTCTCACTGCGCCCCCCACGTTTCCCCCGCCGCGCACACACTCTCACAGCCCTGGACACCCCCGCCCCCACCCCCAATCGCGAACCTGGGAGGGAACGCACCCCGCGTAGTCCTCCTGCTCCTCCTCCTCCGCCCTCCTCCCCCCCGCTCTCTCCGGCTGTCTGTCTGTCTGACTGTCTCTATTTCTCGCTCTCTCTGCCTTTCTCTGCTCTCCGAGCTGGGTGGGAAAAGGAAATGAGGACAGAAAGCAGACGCTGGCTTTGGGTGGTGGTAGCTGGATTCCCTCTCTCCCTCCCTCCCCCTCCTCCCCTCCCTCCTCCTGCCTTCTGCTCTCTCCGCTGCGAGCGGGGCTGAGCGCAGCCTGGCGGGGGG
>NW_007727318.1:91903-118663 GCF_000696425.1 Galeopterus variegatus
CCCCCTCCCCGCCCCCCCCGCCGCCGCCGCTGCCTCTGCGAGCTCGCCGTACCTCCGCCGCTCCCCCTCCGGACCCCCAGGGGGGGGCGCGCGCGCGGCACGCCGGGACTTGTAGTCCCTGCCCCGGCCGCTCTGCGCGCGGGGCGGGCGGGGCCGCGCGGGCAGCTCCGACGGCGCGGCCCGGATCTCGCGCGGACCCCGTGCCCGGCGTCCCCCTGGCGGAGGCCCTTCTCGTTTCCCAAGGGGCGCCGAGCCTCCCCAAGGGTTAGGAATGATCCCCACGCCCCCGGTCCACTGCAGGGGCTCTGCCTCGAGCGGAGGTTGCGGGTGGGAGCGAAGGGGCGGGGTCTGAGAATGGAGTGGAAGTGGAATAGCCAAAGGGACTGCGACTTTCTGGGGCGTGCAATGAAAGGGGAGGGGAAGAGGAGAGAGGAGAAGACCGGCTTTCTCAGTTTGGGGATGTTCTTCCTCTCTCAAAAGGTTTGCTACTGAGTAGAGCGCAAGGGCTTGTGGCAGGAGGGCTGCTCGGGAAACCTCAAAAGCCCTCGCCAGCGCCCCCTCCTCTCTCGGTGACCCCTCCTCTCAGACTCCGAGCTCCAACGACTGGTTTTTCTAGGTGTGCAAGGGCGGCGAAGGCGCAAAAGCCTTGGATAACCCACAGATAGTCCCCCACCCCCTCTTTCCCGAATCGACTGAGCATTTGCGTTGTGTCAGGAAGCAGGATTCAGATTCAACAGTTCTGAGCTCCTGCTGCGGCCGGGGCTGGGCTCAGCACTTTCACCTACCTCCTCTTCAGGTCACATCTGTTCTGCAGCCCCTGGCTCTGGGCCCCCTGCCTGGCTTATCCCACAGATGGGAATGTGCTCTGCCAAGGGCCTCATTACCACCAGGAGGTGGCTGGACAGCTCGGGAAGGAGAACTGCATCAGCTGCCATTTACCGGGCGCGCAAGGTCCTTGAGTTCTGCTAAAACCTGGTAAAATTGTATGTGCTATTATCATTTCCATTTTAGAGATGGGGTCACTAAGTCCCCCAGTTAGGAAGTGGCAGAACCCAGCCGGATTTGAACCAGGATCTGGCCAACTCGAAAGCCCACATTCTTATTCCTGGGCTATGGCAGAGAGTTGTGACTCCCTTGTCTCTGTGACCGACCTTCTTTCCCTGTCTGTGTCCTCCCTTGGCACTTCAATTCGACAAATGTTAACTAAGGTATGCAGGGCTTGGAGGGGACAAGGAGATGAATAATGCATGGTCCCTGTCCTGTCCTCAGTGTCTACCAACACCAGCCCTGACTGGTCCTGCGCCAGTACACCACCTCATCTGTGTGTCTGACATTTCCTTTTCCCATGTCTGCTGGCTTTATCCATCTTGCCCCAAGTCTGAAGTTCCTCCAGCAGTGCCTTTGTCCTTGGCCCTCCTGTTTCTGACTCCTCCTTCGGCCCTGCAGGGTGATAGCCAGCCTGTGACAAAAGCAGGTGGTGACATTTTGCCAACTGCAACTCCCTGTCACTATCTTCCCCACACCTTCACTTCTCCCAGTCTCCTCCTCTAGGACAGTCTAGAACCCAGAGAGGACAAAAGAGGAGATCTGGGGGGCACTCTCTATTGGCACTTTGTGGGGGAGTTAGCAGTAATAGGAGAGGTCTGAGGCTCTAACCAGTTACACCTACTGATTTGGCAACATGGGCTGGCATGGCCAGCTGAAAAGGCCCCTATCTGAGAGCAGCTTCTCCTTGCAGACAAGATAGGCCTTGGGTTCAAAGATGTATTCATTGAATAGGAAATATTCTAAGTTCAGATATTAATAAAAGCAGTGGTTAAAGTCGTTAGAGGCCCTTTGCAGTCTGAAGTTACCACGAATACATGAGGCTTTGGCATCTTGCCCTAGCTGGCCCCCCATGGGACAGACTTTGGCACTGCGGAGGGTAGGAGAGGCCCAGGTTCCCCTTTCTTTGATCTCAGCCACACCCTTACCCATTAGGCTCTGCCCCAGGTCATGAAGACCCCACTCAGTCTGAATCAAGTTTTGGGAGGGAGTTGGCTATGGTAACACAGGATGGTTTGGGAGGGGTAGGGAGCCCCGGTAGGCTGGGATGAAGGGGAGTTTGGGAATAGCATGGGAGGGGGAGGTTAAGTGATGAGGTAGGTGCACAGGGCAGGTTTAGTAGGGCCCATGGTACTGAGTGAGAGGGGAATAGAGGTAGGGTGTTCCAAGCATGCCCTCCACACCCCAGGCTGCTTCAGCTGCACGAGACCCCCCACTGCAAGGTGGGTGCTATTAGCCCCCAAGGTATTGATCATCACAGGAAACCAAACAGTGAAGACTCTCTGTCATTTGGGGGCTGGTCTTTCTCATGGAGCCTCTCCAAACTGTGTTGAGTAGGGGTCTCCCCAAACTCGGGCTGAATCTTCCTATGGGCTGCTGCTGCCACCTAGTGTCTAATCTCCATGTCTGCTTCGGCAGCTGTAGGCTAGCAGGGTGGCTGTAAACTCTAGGAAAACAGAAACTTGAGGGAAGAGACCCAGGTTCTAGAAACCTGCCTCATCCCTTTCTGGGCTCACGTCTCTCTAACCACTTCTATTTCAATGTAAGTGGAAAGTTATATAGCTAGACACTAGGAAATATAGGTGAGATTCTAGAGATAAAATTTTGGGGCCTAAGGTTTTGGAGGACATGTGGAAAATAGGAACCAGACAGACCTGGTCCTGATCCTGTTGTGTGTCCTTAACCTGAGTCTCAGTTTCCCTATGTGTAAAACAGAGGCAGAGCTGTTGAGAAGATAACTGAGCACATGGATGTGAGAGCACTTTGAAAACTGGCAAGGGCATGGTGAGAGATTATTGAGTCATAATGATAATAATGACAGTAACAGAGAGGTCACAGCAGCCTGGAGCCAGGCCCCTGAGGCTCATGGAAAGGGCAGAATGAAGTGAGCCTTGGGTAGGGACCGGTGCTGACTTCCCTGAATACAGCAGTTCTGGGACTGGCCCCACTTGGGGCTGCTTCAAGGGAGGTGCAAATTGCTACAGAGTTGTTCAGCCCAGGCCAAAGAAGGGGAGACTGAGGCCTAGAGAGGTTTCAGACTTATCCTAAGCTGAGATGCAGATCCAGGAACAAGAGGCACATTGGACTGGATCCCTTATGGCCCTGGTTTTCCCCTCCTCTGGATGGGAACAGCTCAGAGCTGGGGCCTAAGAGATCACGGAAGCAGGAAGCCCCCCTCATTGTGGTACAGTGGGGACTAAGACCCCCAGGCTCTATTAGCCCTCCTCCTGGGCCAACCCCTCTCCCCTCCCCCATGCAAGCCCTCCCACATTCCTCCAGGCAACAGGAAACCCCAGCTGCAGCCCAGACTTCAAACAGCTCCTCCCTCTGGGGCAGGGGTTGTGGGAGGAGAGGCCAGAGGCCAGAGGGCAAAGGTCAGCTTTGTTCCTGCCGGAGGTGGTAAAGGACCTGGGGAAGACAGAGGGGGCCACGGTAGGGCCCTATCCCTGTGCCTCTGTATTATAACAGGTCTTTTTTCTCTGCTGCTTTCAACATTGTCTTTATCACTGATTTTGAGCAGTATGATTACAGTGTGCCTTGGTGTAATTTACTTCATATTTCTTATGCTTGGAGTTTGTTTAGCTTCTTGGATATGTGTTTATAGTTTTTATTAATTTTGGAAAAATTTTGGCCATTATTTCTTCAATTATTTTTTCTGTCTCACTCCTCTCCTTCGGGGAACTCCAATTATAGGTATGTTCAGCCATTTGATTTAATTTTTCTAAAGTTTTTTTATCTGCATGTTTTATTTTGGGTAGTTTCTGTTACTGTGTCTTCAAGTTCACCTATTTTTTTTTTTTCTTCTGCAAGGTTTGATCTGCTGTTAACCACATCCAGCTTATGTTTATCTCAGATAATGTACATTTTATTGACATAAGTTCAATCTGGGTCATTTTTGTATCTTCTGTGTCATTACTTAACTTTTTGAACAAATAGAATGCATTTAGAATAACTTTTAATGTCTTCATTGCTAATTCTTTTTTTTTTTTTTTTCCTTTTTGTCTTTTTTTGTGACCGGCAACGGATCGCAACCCTCGGTGTCGCGCCCGCACCTCGCTCAGCCAGTGAGCGGCCGGTCTGTATGTGGGATCCGAACCCTCGGCGGGAGCGCCGCTGCGCTCCCAAGCGGCGCAAGTAGCAGTTCGCCACCGGGCCGGCCCCCTCAGTTAGCTTTCTGCTTGTGGACCTGAGCTATGTGTCTGAGTGTATATCACTACATGTTTGTCTCTGGGTGCTCAGTCTGGGATCCCACTGACATGTCTGTAGGTGTCATCACTTGTATTGATATGTCTGGTTCACAGGCTTGGTCAGAGATATGTGTCCTTATATGAGTGGCCTAGTGTGTTTCTTTGTGTCCAAGAGGAGTATCCCTCTACTCCCTGCTTCCCCTCTTATCCTTGCTCCATATTGGTCGCCAGAGGTCTTCTTCTGAAAAATGGATCTGACCTTGTTTCTCTTGCTCAAAACACTTTGGTGGCTTCCCATTATCCAAGGCTTAGAATCCCAGCCCGAGTACATGGCAGAGAAGACCCATGCTACCTTGCCATCTTTATCTTTAGTCGCTAAGCCCCCTCAAATTTTACACTCCAGTCATAGCTACCTAATTATAATTGCTTCCACAGTCCCATCTCCTGCCTCTGAATGTACTGTCCAGTCTGGAATGCCCTTCATTCATTTTTTTTTTTTTAAGATGACCGGTAAGGAGATCTTAACCTTTGACTTGGTGTTGTCAGCACCACGCACTCCCAAGTGAGCTAACAGGCCATCCCTATATAGGGATCCGAACCCGTGGCCTTGGTACCCTCAGCACCACACTCTCCCAAGTGAGCCACGAGCCAGCCCTTCTTTACCAAGCAAACTCTTTTTGTCTCTGGTGAAGCAACACCTCCTCTGAGAAGCCTTCTAGACTTCTCCCACCCAATTGAGTTAGGACCCCACCTGTTCTCCCACACACTCTGTATTGTCATTTTCTGCCTGTGTCTGTCCCCTTAACCCCCATTACCGTTAAATTGACAGCAAGAACTGTGCTGTATCTCCCGTCCTGCAGTGGGAAGTTTTTGAAGGGACCATCCCAGGGGAAAGTTTTCTGCAGTTTTGGATGCAGTATCCAGAGTGGCCACTAGAGGGAGCATGGACATTTCTGCAAGACCATCCAGGCGGTGTGTGTGTGTGTGTGTGTGTGTGTGTGTGTGTGTGTGTGTGTGTGTGTGTGTGAAATAGGTTGGGGGGGTGGAAAGGAGGCTTCAATAAATACCCTATCTGGGAGATAACTATTGGAGTGGATAGAGGATCCACCCAGCTCAGTCCTGGAGCAGTGGGATCCAGGATAGACTACCCCAATGGGTCCTGGTTCCCCCACATTTCTTCTTTCTGGCTTTTCCTCACAAATGGGGCCTTAACCCTTGGTTTTTCCCTTCCTCTTACTTCTTGCCTCTGACCCTCCAACCTTCTTCTTCCATGCCTTATTGACATTCAACTCTCTCAACCCTTTAATTTTAAATCTAAATGATTTAATTTAAATAATTAAATGCATAATTATTTGCACTTGCCTGAATGGACCTTCCTCTACCATACCCCTGGGCCTTTGCACATACTGTTCCCTCAGCCAGAGATGTCCTCACCTTCTGGCTGCTTCATCAAGCAGACTTTTCTTTCACATACTCCAAGAAATATCCCTTGGTTCTCAGACTGATCTTGCCCCTAAGTGTAATTGTTTACTGTTCTGCCTTCTGGACAGGACTAGCCTATAGGAGGCATCAGTAAAGGTCTGCAAAACTAATAAATGAGTTAGTTCTTTTACAAATACAATCCACAGCATGTATGGGGCTACCCCGGAACCCTATCTGCACCGTGTCTTCCTGGACCTGACTCTGGGTCAGTATTACACTTTTCCAGGCTGGGCCTTCAAATAAAGGAATGTGATGCAGTGGGTGCATGAGATTTGAGCTCAAATCCTGGCCCTACCATCCTGCTGTATGACCTTGGGCAAGTGTTGTAGCTGCTCAGAGTCTTTGTTTCCTTTTGTAAAATGGAGATAATCAGATTTCTGCACTGCCTTCTAGTGAGGATCAAATTAGACGATGCATGTGAAACACCCAGCATTAGTCAATTAGGCGTCCTCCTCCTCCACCATGAACTTGGAAATAAAATTGCCCTCTGAGTCTTAAGCCAGTAAAATCTACGCATCACGGAGAAGAGCCAGGTGGGAGAGTGAATGAGGCGAGAGATGGTTTTGTAAACGACTGAAGAGTTTTCTGAACGGTGCAAACCGCAATCAAGGTGACCCGCCTGTAATCTCAGGGAGGCAGGGCGAGGATGTGATTGAAATTGAGAAAGCAGAAGCCTAATCAATTGCATTGTGCTCTATCTGAAGGGAACAGAAGGCTGTACAGAAAAGGAGGTGCAAGGAAGAATTCATTCAGCTGCTCCAGGAGGAGAGACAAGTAGGCACATAGGGATTCCAGGCCCAGGAGGCTCTGGTCTCTGCTGAGGAGCAGTGAGGGGCCTGGTGAACTCCAGATGGTTCGCTGCCCTGCTGAGCCTTCCCTGAAATTAAATGGGCATCCAGGTACCAGGCAGAGCCCCACAGGGCAGACTAGAATATTCTGGTCCCAGGTAAAGGCTATAGAAACCAAGAGCACTGATTTTGGAGTCAGAAGACTTGGTTTAAACCTCTGCTTTGCCACTTATGTCCTGTAAACCTCGGAAAAGCTGATTTACTTCACTGTGCTTCTGTTTTTGTTATTAGCAAAATGAAGATCCAAGAGCCTTCTCTTCATAGGGTTCTGCAAGGATTGAACGGCAGCATGCATTTAGCAGGATACCTGGCACAGAGTAAACAATTTGTAAATGGAGCAACAAAAGAGAGCTAACATGTGTTGAACATTTTATTGCTATTCCACAGATGAGGAAATTGAGGCTTGAAGAGATTAATAAATTGCACAAAATCATGCAGCCTATGAGTGGTGGAGGCAGGGTCCACACCAGGCTCTACAGCTCCAGAGCTGTGCTCTTATCTGCTTACTCCATGGCAGGTAGAAACACTGGCCTCTGCTTATACATCAGGCTATTGTGAGTTTCTTTGGCCAGAGACTGTGGCCCCAGGAAGACTTGGCCCCTGAGATTTTGTCTGCAGAGCTAAAGCTCCCACCCCTATGACAACCTCTCTGATCAGTCACTTGGCTTCTCTCCATCTTATTGTACCATTCAACAACTCCCAGCACAGGGCTGGGCATGGGGTACTCTCAATCTGCATTGACTGCTTTGTCCCCTTTTCCTTTAGGCCACTCAACTTGGGGGGAATTTCCAGGAATATTTCTACCAATAACTAGAGGGAGGAAGATCTCTCTCTCTCTCTCTCTCTCACACACACACACACACACACACAGAGGACAGATATGCTCTCTTCCCAAAGCCTAGAGGCAATGAGGTCTAGTGGAAAGAGGCTTTGGTGTATGACCTAGGTTCAAATCCCATCTCTGTCACACACAGCTCTGTGAGTTTAGTACATCATGTAACCCCTGAGCCTCAGTTTTCTCATCAACAAATGGAGCTAATCATAGAATCAGGCTCAGGACTGGATTGAATGAAAAGATGGATGTGAACACATCTGCTATTCAGCAGATGAGTTACTATTACTACTGTTATTTCCCCCCAGCCTGACTGTGTACTCCTCCAGGGCAGGGACAGGTCTTATTCGTGTTTGTGTTGCCAGGGTCCTGCTTAGTGAAGGGCTGTTCACAGAGACAATGCTTAGTAATTATTTGCCAGTTGCAAAAGTAATTACTTGCCAGCTCCCAGACTCCTTCCCTGTCCATTCCCTTAGTGAATCAAGGGGTCAATAACCATTTCCCAATGGGAGAGGTGGAAACCCTTATTCCCTGCTCCCCTTGTTTCCTCATGGAGGCACATCAGTTTTCAGGGTTTCTCAAAAGGGGAAGTAAAGGGTGGGACAATTCATCATTCCACAGGTGCATTGCAAGTTGTTTAGCATCCCTGACCCCAGCCCACTAAATGCCAGCAGGAGTCCCCCAGTCATTGTGACAAAAAAAAACTACCTCCAAGCCTCTCCAAAAGCTCCCTTGGGGGTAGATCCAATGAGCTAGACTAACTCTCAGGGTTCTTCCCTCCCTCCCTTCTGTCCTCTTTTGGGGAGTCTGGCAGCTACAGAGGGTCCACTACGTTCTTCTCCCCATCCTTGTCGAGGGAGGCCTAAGGTTGTCCCATTGTGCCTGTGGTAAGCGGTAAATCTGCTGAAACCAGGTAAAGAATTAGCAAATGCGTTGTGTACAGATTAAAAGCAGCATCGGTAATGGAGGGGACATTTTGATCTATCTCCAGCTGCCTGTCTTCTGTATCCTTCTCTGAACTCATCCTAAACTCACATGGGAATGAGCAGTGGAACTTTTGAGTATCTTAAAACTCCACATCTGGGTGCCTTGTTTGGTAGTCATCAGGCATTCTCTCACCTTCCCTTCCTGCTCCCAAAAGCCAAACCTGTCCCATTCATCCCCCACTGACCACCATCCCTCCCGAAGAAAGGTTTAGGGGATTTTCATGGCTCAAGAATTTATATTGTCATTTTCCTTATTTATAAAATCAGTAAACACACACACACTGTTGACTGTTGCTGGTGAGCCCTCAGCAACTTTCCCAAACATGGGCCTGAACCCCAGTCCTGAACACAACATCCACCCAGCAGGAAAGGGGTTTAGCAAGGACTTTCCCTGTCTTTGCAACTTACAAGCACAAGGGAATTGAGAGTAGAAGGTAAGTTCTTGGGGCAAAGACCAGAGTGGAATGACAGGAGGGTAGGAAAGCAGGGATAGGAGATAAGTGAAGGAAGAGATATACAATTTTATAAATAACTAGACAAGGTCTGAGCATTTTGGAAGTGGAGGGGAGAGACTGTAGGCATGTAGGGGCCTAAGTGGGAAGGGGAGAAATAGTGCTTGAGGCCAAAGTGGGTGAGGGATGAGCTCTAAGCCTCCATTTGTCCCATCTATAAAATGAGCAGGTTGCCATAGATGGTGTAAGAGCACCCTGCCTCCTCTGACATGCTAGAACCCTATAGGGTGCCAAGCCCAGGGGCTTTGGGCCCAGAGCCCTGGGGATTGGAAACAGTTGATGGGCACTGCCAGAGAGGTGCTTGATGCCTGAGCAGGCTATGTCTGATCGCCAGGCTGGTACTGTGGTTCTGTGGAGGTGAAGTAGTCCTCCAAGAAGGACTGCAGGTACTCGAAGGTAGGCCTCTCCTCTGGGTCCAGATGCCAGGTCAGTTCCATGGCCTCGTATAGGGATACTGGGCAGCCTGGGGGGCATGGCATGTGGTAGCCATGCTCCACCTGTTCCAACACTTCCCGGTTATTCATGCCTGAGAAGTGGGGCTCCATCAGTCAGGGGGTCTAGCCCTTCCCAAAGGGGCAGCCAGGAGGTAGCCCTTCCCCATGACCACCCCACCCCCCACAAACCTGGGTAGGGGACTCGGCCTTTGCTGATGAGTTCAGTGAGCAGGATCCCAAAGGACCACACATCTGACTTGATGGTGAATCTGCCAAAGAGGGCAGCCTCTGGGGCTGTCCACTTGATGGGAAACTTGGCCCCTGGAGAGGTTGGGGGAGAAGGGAGAATTAATGAGGGGGTCCTTGGGAACAGCTGGAGTAAGAGAATGGGGACCTTTTTTTCTTTTTCTTTTCTTTTTTTTGGTCGGCTGGCCAGTATGGGGATCCGAAACCTTGACCTTGGTGTTATCAACACTGTACTCTTAACCAGCTAAGCTAACTGGCCAGCCTGGAGAATGGGGACTTTAGATTGGGGACCCTGAACACAGAGGCCCTCTGGCAGAAAGGACCTGGTATCTAGTCAGCACCTACTAATATAGTGCTGGGCACTTTCCAAACATTGTAATTATTCTCATAATAATAACAGCTAGTACATGTATAGCCTTTACTATGTTCCAGGCACTGTTTTAAGTGACACGCTTGCATTAACTCATTTAAACCTCACACAAACCCCATGAGGTAGATACTATTATTACCCTCATTTTACAGATGAGGAAAAGAGGCACTGAGTAGTTAAGTAACTTGCACAGGTCACACAGGTAATAAGTGGCTGGGATTCACATCCAGACATTCTGGCTAAAGAGTTCGTATTATTGCACTCTATTGTCTCTCACTTAAGAATTATAGCAGTCCCAGCAAATAGTAGGTACTTGGTAAATATCTGTTGACTTATTGTTGTCTGAATACTTTCATTTTACAAATAAGAAAAAGCAGCTCACAGAGTTTAGGTGACCTGCCCAAGGCCACATGGCTGGTAAATGGCTGAGCTGGGATTTGAACCCAGAATCAGGATGCGGGTGTCCTGGATGATCTGGGTTGGGGAAGGATTCCCGAGTAGGTGGGACTCCATGGCAGCCCCTGGGTATATGGGGAGCTCTTGGGAGGTGGGGTGAGGCAGGGCACCTTGCCGGGGGTTGTACTCGTCATCCTCGATGAGGCGGGCCAGGCCGAAGTCAGCGATCTTGCACACCAGCCGCTCCCCCACCAAGATGTTGGCTGCCCTCAGGTCGCGGTGGATGTAGTTCATACGCTCCATGTAGGCCATGCCCTCGGCTACCTGGGGAGTCAAGGTGTGGAGACATGGGAGCTCATGTGGACTCACAGCACCATGGCCTGTGTGAGAGGCGAGGGACCATTTGAAAAACCCACTTTCCAGGTAGGGAGACAGACTTGGAGGGAAGCAGTGCCCTGCCTCAGGTAGCACAGCTGCTACAGTGGGCGGAACGCACTTCCGGGGTAGGCTAAGTGTTGAAAAGCACAGAGATTTGTGGAAGGGTAATAGGAGGGAGGTCTAGGAGATAAGGCTGCTGTCCCAGTTTACCTGGGCTGCCATGTCCACCAACTGGGGCAGCCTCAAATCCTGGCCCTCCTGGTCCTTGAGGAACTCCAGCAAGCTCCCTGGGGAGAGAAGCCAGAAAATCAGCAGCAAGACCTTACCTCCAGCTCCAGGACCGCTTCTCTCTCTTAGTCCCTATCTTGAACCGTCTAATTTAGCTTGACCCCACCCACTGGTTCTACCTTCTCACCTAGATTCGCACCCCATTTAGGATCCCACCGCGATGCCCCAACCCATCAACGAATCTCTCCCAGACCCTGCTCCCAGACACTACTCTGCTCCCATCTCGGGGCTTCTCTTCCTCGGTCCCCAGGACACGCCCCACTCGGACTCCGCCTTAGACCCCCCTCATCACACACCCTGCCTTCGTCGACCCCAGCCCCACCCGCCAGCAGACCCCGCCTCCTCTAACTCGGCCCCGCCCCCATTCCCGACACTCCAGTCTTTCATTCATTCCGACCTGTTACTAGGATTCTAGGACTCTACCCGTTGTCCCTCGTCCCCTCACAGATCGTGGCCCAGGTCCCACCTCCGGAGACACCCACCTTAACTTCGCCCTCAATCCTGCACGCCCAGACTCAGCCTCCTGTCCCCGCCCCTCACCGTGGCACAAGAACTCGGTCACGATGTAGATCGGCTCCTCGGACACCACGGCGTACAGCTGCACCAGCTTGTCGTGCCGCAGCAGCTTCATGATCTGCGCCTCCTCCAGGAAGGCCTTCGGGGACATGGTGCCGGGCTTCAACGTCTTCACTGCCACCTTAGTGCTGGCGTTCCACGTGCCTGCCCGGCGGTCGCGTCTCGTTAGCACCCACTTCCCGCCAGCCCCGGCCCTCGCCCCGGACCCTGGCCCCGGACCCCTGCCCCTCCGCACCTAGCCACACGTCCCCGAAGCAGCCGCTGCCCAGCCGGCGCTCTAGCGCGATGGAGCTGCGGCTGATCTCCCAGGCGTCCTTGGCCAGGCCCAGCGTCTGCGGCTTGGTGGTGGTGCAGGCCACCGTGAGCAGGTGGCACAGCCCATCATTCACCTCTGGGGGACGGCGGGGGGGAAGGAAGTCACAGGTGGGTCAGGATGCCCCCCCCATCCCACCAGAGCCCAGCACCAGACCCCAAGATCAGTTATAAGGGGTTAGGCTCCAGGGGAGATCACAGATCAGAAAGGAAGGCAACCGGGCCCACTGATTCGGTGAACATATAGGTAATGGGGGAAGGGGAGTGGCACCCAGAGGGAAAGATGATCCCCATAAGGACTGGGGGACTTCCCATAGGAGGCAGCCTTCAGCTGGGCCTTGAAGGATAAGGTAGGATTCTGACAGGTGGGAATGGGATTGGGGATTCCAGGCAAAGGGGTGGACAAGGACCTCATCCTTGGCCTAACCAATCAAGGCAGAAACCTGGGCCATGACTCCCGCCTTCCCCTCAACCCTAAGGCAAACCCTTCATCAAGTCAGGCCTATTCTGCCTCTTACCCAGCTTCAGAATCCTCTGCTTGTCCTTTACTCCACTGCCCCTGATTTAGTCCGGCCACCATCACGTCTCACCTGGACAATGGCCACTGACACCTAATGGACCCCTCATTCTTCCTTGCCCCCCAGCATCCAAGCTCCTCCCAGCAACCAGAGTTTCTCACCAAAGTGCAGACCAGCCTCTGTCACCCCCTGCTCAGGACCCTGTGATGGTGGCTCCCTGCCTGCCCACAGGGCAGTCCTGGTGCCTTGGTGGGGCCTTCAAGACAGCACAAACAATAACGTTTCCACAGATTCAGGCCTTGAGGCAGAAACTGACTAATTCACTGCTTGGGCATTAGGGGGCGCTGCTTGGACATGGCCGGCCACTTGCCTCAGTTTCCTCTCTAATCCCATAGAGCAAAATCCCCACCCAGGAGTCCCCATACTTGAGTTCTAGTCCTGGACTGGCCACTAACCACTTTGGGAGACCCTTCTGTTCTCTAGGCCTCAGTCTCCCCGTCTGGACAACGCATCGATGGGTTTGTTCAGGGATCTGAAGCTCCCACCCTCACCCATGTAGTGCTGCACCAGCTCCTGCACGGAGTCAAACTGGGCCCGCGTGGTGATGTAGTAGCCACCCGTGTCCAGTTTGCGGATCTTGTAATGCTTCACGTGATCGCCTCTGGTATGGTCCCAATCACGGATGGACAGGGAGTAGGCACCTGTGGGGAAGGGTCACTTTAGGTTTGCTGTCCTCCTCTCACCCCATCTGGGAGCAAAAAGAGGCCCTAAAGACTGGGGACTCTCAGGAGGATGGCTACATCCCTAGAACCCAGCCCCAGTCTTAGGTCTATCTCTCAAACCTTGTTCCAGTCTTAGTCCTGACCCAAGCACTACCCTACCCTCCTAGTCCCACCCTAATGGTTCAGCCTCCCAGTCACTGTGGTGCATGGTGCCGCCCCCACCTTTGGTGGTCTCACTCTCCCGAATGAGAAAGGCCCCCTGGGGGTTGCCTGGGGAGAGCAGCTGCCTCTCTGCATCCTTCCTCCCGATCTTTCCAAAGTACCACCTGTGGGGAAAGGCAGGTGAGAGTCAGGTACACTTCGTTCAAACCCCAACTCAGCCTTTTGAGGTGGGCAGTCACCACACAAGCCAAAACTCAATTTCCTCCCATGTAAAATGGGGCTCACACACCTGGTTCACACCCTGGTCTTGAGGGTCACACAGAAGGGGGATGTAAAATGCCTGGCACACAACAGGTGCCCAATAAAGGTTAGTTTTCTCCATTCTACTCTTTGGGTTTCTCTTGAATTAAAATTGCTTGAACCCCAGTCACCAGTGACCTCATCAAGGTGTCACGGGTCCCTTAGTCCATCTCACTAGAGACCCTCCACACACTCATTTTACAGATGAGGAACTTGAGGCTCAGAGAGGGAAGGGGCCTGCCCACAGGGCTGGCAGATGAGCTCTACATAAAATCCTGGGCTGCTGACAGGCCGGCCCGGTGGCGCACTGGAGAGTGCGCCGCTTGGGAGTGCGGCGGTGCTCCCGCCGAGGGTTCGGATCCCATGTGGAGACCGGTTCCGCTCACTGGCTGAGCGCGGTGTGGACGCAACACCGAGGGTTGCGATCCCGTTACCGTTCAGTAAAAAAGACAAAAAAGGACCGCCGAGGGTTCGGATCCCATGTGGAGACTGGTTCCGCTCACTGGCTGAGCGCGGTGTGGACGCAACACCGAGGGTTCAGTAAAAAAGACAAAAAAGGAAAAAAAAAAAATCCTGGGCTGCTCACCCTACTTCTTTTCCCACCACCCAGGCAATCACTGAGATCCCTGGGCCCATCCCACCCCCGACCCCTTTCCTCCTTTGGCCTCCAGAACACCACCCTCTCCTGCTTCTCTCCCCTCTTTCTGACTGTTCCTGTCCAGTTCTGATTGCTGCTTTTCCTCCACTCTCTTAAATTTAGAAGTTATCCTAAGTTTCATCTTCCACCTCAGGCCTCAACCATTCCTGCTCTCTCTTGGGGATTCTTTCTGGGATTGAATTGTAGCCCTGAGACAACTGTGCAAGTACATGGGGCTGTTGAAGTGACCACAAGTGACGTAGAAGACTCAGATGTCATTTGACCTCTAAATGGGCCTGTGCTCATCTCGGGTTGAATTAAAAGGAGTGTAGTTTTCAAATGAAGGGAGGTGGAAGTCTCAGTCCACATTTGGGTATTAGGCACAGTTTGGGGGAACAGGGAACAGCATTGGCAAGTGGTGTATCCAAGAGGGCAGGCAGGAGATGGAAGGAGGAACTGCTGAAGGACTGTGTAGACGGGACGTATTCCCAAATTTTTTCAAAGCCCTGCCCCCACTCACACTCACAACATTATCTACTTCCTTAATAATCAATATAATAATAACACATTTATTTTGTGGTAGGCTCTGCTTTAATACATATGTATTCACTTAATTCTCATAATAACGTTGTGAGGTAGATACTATGAATTAACCTCCATTAGACAGATGAAGAAATTGAGATACCTAGTGGTTAAGCAACTTGCCGGAGGCCACAAGGCTCTTAAACTGTGTTGCCGGAATAGAAACCCAAGCTGTCTGCTCTAGGGCCTGTGCTCTTAGCCACGACTCTACACTTAACCACAAAGCTGCACTGAGCACCTTCCAGATCTCCTTGACGCTGCCCCCAAGATGTGGACACAAGCACGAACCTCCCCAAAGCTCCTGCCCTCGGCATCTTTACCCCAACTTCCCTTCCTGCCCCCTACCACCCTCCCCAGACCACGGCCTCAACCCACTTGAGCTCTGGACCCTGCCCACTCCCCTCTGCTCAGGGACCCCCTACTCCCCACCCCACGGGGCAGCTCCCACTTGCAGCTTCTCCATCCTATGAACTGCTATACATGCCCACGTCTTCCTTCCCCAAAGGAAACTATTCTAAATCCTTTCTTGCCAACAACATCCTGCTGTATCTTCTCACCTTCTCTTCACTTGAAAAAGCGCTTCACACTTGGGTCTCCACTTCCTTACCTCCCACTCCCTCCTAGGCTCTGCTGTCTGGCCTCTGCCGCCACTTCACAAAGAGAGATGTCTCACCAAGGTCACCCCCGCCTTCTGGACTGTTCTGACTAGGCCTGGCCTGGTTTTCCTCACTTCTCCAATGGCTCCTTCTCCTTCAAGGGCAGCTTTCCCCACAGTTGTGTCCTAGGGCCAATCCTCCTCTGTCTTTCTTTACCCTTCTATGCAGCTTCCATGATCATCTCTGTTCTGACAGTCTCAAGTTTCCACCTCAGCCCAAGTGCCACAGCAAACAAACTAAGAAGTCTTAGTGTCTGTTAGGAAAAGGTGTCCTTTCCTCTGGGCCACTTCGAGGGTATGATGTGTCATGGACTGAGCACCTCTCATACAAAGCACAACCAAATCTAATTGCTGGTAACCTCCTCTACCTGGGTGTCCATCTCCACACACCTCGATCCAACAAGTCCCCTCCATATACCTGTCTGTACCTGCTCCTGTGTTTCCCACCTTAGCAAATGGTACCATCACCCAGTCAGTTCTTCAAGAAGACTCTGAATCACTCTTGATTCTCCTACTCCCCATAGCCCAACAGTAAATCAGTCACCAAGTCCCAGCGATTCCCACTCTGTAAAGTCTCTTCAATCTCTTCTCAAATATGTATGATATAGGTGATAGATTTTAAAAAGCTTTAATGAACCTCAGTTTCCTCATCTGTAAAATGGGGGCAATAATGATATCAATAATGTTATCGTGAGAATTAAATGAATCACCCTACTGGCCAGCCACCAAAAAAAAAAAAAAAAAAAAAAAAAAAAAAGGTAAGTGGAGTACCTGTTGTAGTGTCTCATGTATATAAAGAAAGGTACTTTATGAATAGTAATCCTCTGCCTCCTTAAAATAAATAATTCTAAGTAATACTCGCTTGCATTTGCTTAGCACTGTGCAACTTTTAAAAGCCCGTACACTGCTGTTGTCACTGAGAGACAATATGTGTAATGCGTCACAAACTCAGCCAGACTATCTGGGTTTATTATGCCAGCTCCACCACTTACTAGCCATGTGAACTTGGGCGGGATATTTACTGTCTCGGAGCCTCAGCTTCTCCATTTGTAAAACAGGATAATGATAGTTTCTAACTCCATTAATGCACAGGAAGCACTTTGAATAGTGCCCAGCCTAGAGTACATGCTATATAGTACTTATTAGCATCATCGTTATCTTCTTTTATTCTCACAATGACTTTACAAAATTAAAGATAAGGAGAAAGACTCAGAGTGGAACAATGATTTGTCCAAGAGGTGGCCTTGGAATCTGGACTTCAGGGTCTTATCCATAGGGCTGGCCTCACCCCAATCCCCACTCACTCTTCAGCCTGGATGGAGTCCACAGGGGCCACATAGTTGCTGGGAATGTAGCCAGATTGTCCGGAGCTGAGGGACCGAGCCTCCCACCAGTCACCTTCACTGCAGGCACAGAACGGGGGGTAGGGGGGTGGTCAGTGGCAACTCCAGTCCCTAGGACACCCTGGGGCCAAGCAGAGCCACACAAAGGATCAGGTAGACTGGCCCTGCCTACCCCTGACCTTGGATACACAGACCCCTCCCCCAAGAGCTTTTGTCTGCTCTGCCCCCAGCCACTACAACTGCTCCAGGATGGCTCTCATGCAGGCATATGCTGTCTCCCCCAAGAGCTTTTGTCTGCTCTGCCCCCAGCCACTACAACTGCTCCAGGATGGCTCTCCCTGCAGAAGGAATGTTTGGGGACATCTGGGCCTCCTGGCTTCTTCCTCTTGCTCCTCACTGGGCTGGGGTTTGGGGATATGGTGGTCAGCTGACTAAGTCACTTCCCCACTGAAAATTCCCCAATGGCTACATATTTCCTTCATGATAAAATCCAGACTCCTCAACAGGGCTTAAAAAGCCTTGCAGAATCTGTCCCTGCTCACCTCTTCGGCCTCTGTTCTCTCTGTTCTGTATCTCATGCTTTATCATCCACCTAGACTGAACCACATGGTTGTTTCCAGAAGCCATCATTTATTCTCATTTTCTCTCACTCTCTCTTCCTCTTTTCTCACCTCTTCTTTCACTCTTTATTTTTCTAGTCTCAGCTTACAAATCACCTCCTTCTGGAAGCCTGCCCTGATCACCATTACCCTGGGGACCGTGTTTGATGTTCTTTCTGTGCCCATAGTTCCTCATGCTCCCCCTACACAGTAGCAATCACCCAGGGTTTTCATTGTCATGTATACGTGTCCCCAACTAGGCTGGAGCCTTCTGAGGACAGGGACCAGGTAAGACTCCTCTCTGAGTCCTGCTCCCAGCCCAGGTTGTTCCCTGAGCTAAATGGCCTGGTTACTTACGTGTTGTTCAGAATGTGCAACTTCTCGCCCTTGGTGAAGGTGAGGTCATCCTCTGTCCGGGCCTCATAGTCATACAGTGCGATGAACAGGGTCACCCCAGTCCCTGCAGAGCCAGGGCTACTCAGCAGAGTAGGGCACAGGACAGGGGCCCCAAGGGGGCTGCACCCCCAGATCTCTGTTTCCCAGCCAGGCACTGTGCCTCCCTGCTGCTGCAGGTTCCCAGAGGCCTTTACAGTCTGATGGATTTCTGATTGGGCTTCATACTTTGACCACCCCATGGATTCAGGACACACACCTTCAAGCCCATCCCTCCCACCCTGGGGAGTCCCCATGTTGCCCACTCTCCTCTTCCTCATCAAGAAGACTTCCCACCTGGGAAGTGGCACCTAAGAGGGCAAGAGAAATCTAGTTCTCTGTACTATTTGCATCTGTCATCAGGGCTCCCCTCAGACTGAGAACAGAGCTGTAGCTCTCTCTCAGACTGAGGTTTCTGAGGCTAGGACTGTACATACTCCCCCAGCCTGTGTGATCTTGAAAGCAGGACTGTGTCTTCCGCATCATACTGGAGACTCCTAGGGACAAGTCCACACCTCCCCTTTCCCCACTTTCTCCCAGGATCCAGGCAGTGCCTGCCTCCAGCCCACTGGACTCACCTGAGATGCCTCTGGTGCCACCACTGAGGAAGTTGGGGCTGGTGGGTTGAGGGCAGAAGTTGTTGTAGTTGGGGATGTGGGCAAAGGGGGGTGCAGACCGGGCCTGAGTAGGGTCAGGGACATAGCGGTCTGCAGCCCCATAGCCCCTCAAGTCCCCTTCCAGGCCAGCATCCTCCTTGGTCCCCGGCTCCAACTTCTTGCAGAACACACAGCCCATTCCAGGTACCCTGGCACAGAATAGGGGCATGCCTCATTCAGGGGTCCCTGCCAGGTGCACCACCCTGTGCACATATTCACATGTGCGCGCACACACATACACACATGCATACAGACATGCAGCTTCCCCTCTTGGGCCTGGATTAGGGGTCCTCCCTACTGAGGGATAATGGTGGGGCAGGGCCACAGTTGGGTCTGCTCCCAGCTGCCCTAGTGTATTTGGAGAGAGTATGAGCATCCTCGGAGCTCCTCTTCCCTCCTTGTTTTCTGCATCGGGATGTTGTTAAGTTTACTTATATATTTTTGCTTCCTATTGATTTGATATATTGTGTTTCTGTGACTCATTCAGTGTGCTTGTGCACGTGTCTCTTTGTGTGTCTATAAGTATGTGTGAGTTTGCTCGTGTGTGTGCAAGTCTGTGTAAATGTGTGTTTGGATGTGCAGGTTTGTGTGTATACAAGTGTGTAAATGTCTCTGAGCATGTGTTTGGCTGTGTGTGTGCACGTCTGTATGAGTGTTGAGTATGTACACGTTTCCGTGTGAGCAGGTCTGTGTGTGCCCCTGTGTATGCGTGTGTGTGTATCTCTGTGCACCCAGGTCTGTGTGAGTAGGTGCCTCTGTGTCTGTCTATGACTGTGTCCATAGCTCTTTGTGGGAGCATACGTGCCTGTCTGTGTGTGTGTGTATCTGTGTGAGTACATGTGTATATCTGTGTGTATGTGTGTGTGTGAAGGCTGTGTGCTTGCACCTGGAGAGTCCCTGCGGAGGGGGATCAAGGCCATTTCCTGTCGTGGGTCCAGCCTCCGGCCTCTCAAGCTGCCTCATTCTGGCTCCCCCATCCGTTACCTAGCAACAGGGCCCTTGTAGGAGGAGGGGGCTGTGAGCAGTTGTGGGGCCCAGGAAGGCCACCCCACTCCCCCGTTTCCTGACCCCGAAAGCTCTCAGTCCTCCTCCCACCTGCACTCACCCCTCAGGCCCTTACTCCTGGGTCAGTGGGACTGCAGCATGGTCCTTGGGAGGGGCCAGAGACCTGAGGGCGAGACAGAAGGACACGGAAGATGAAGGCCCTGTCAGTGTTCCTGCCAGCCGGCTGCCCAGCTCCTGCCCTGCATGGTCCTTGGGAGGGGCCAGAGACCTGAGGGCGAGACAGAAGGACACGGAAGATGAAGGTCCTGTCAGTGTTCCTGCCAGCCGGCTGCCCAGCTCCTGCCCTCTTCTGGAAGCCAGCAGGCCTGGGCTCTGCCCCAGCATGACTTCTGCCTTCATTTTCCTTCCCACCACCCCAGCACACTTACACATCCACCTTCACATAGGACACACCACCCACACCTACTCTCTCACACTCATGCCCACCTGACACACCAGCACACTCACACACACTCACACCAGCACACTCACATGACACTCACAGCATATGCCTGCATGAGCATGCTTGCCAACACCACCACACACCAACACAGGCTCTCACATGAGCCCAAGCTCTGATGCACAGCAGCGCACACACATATACATGTGCACATATACATGGACATATACTCACACACTTGGACACTCATGTTTTTGTATGTTAGACCCATCTCTCTAACTGGATTTCTAGCAAGTCATGCTCGGCTCACACATAGGCCCCCAGTCACTGTCTCCTAAAAACAAGCCCTTCCCCCAGACACTGCCTCAGCTCCCAGCCACCTCAGAGTCACACCTGGTGGCAGAGTGAAAGTGGACACCTACCTCCAGAGCTCTACTCCTATTCCCACATCAGGGAAGGGCCTAGGGAGCCTTGGGGAGCCCCCCAAATGCACACCCTGGCAGCTATATCCTCCAAAGAGCAGGGCAGGCAGGTCATTGAGCAAGGGCTCCCCACCCTTGCTAGAAACTCTGCCATTGCAACACTCAGAGAGGAACTGGCTGGGGAGAGGGCTAGATTTCCTAAGATGTGAGAGGACTTGAGAGTTGTAGGGTGGAGCCAAATTTCCCCAGTGAACCCAAATTTCCCCCAGAGGGGCCCAGAGGTCCTGGGGACCGGGACCCCTAATTCCCTCTCTTGACCCCCAGTCCAATTCTTCATATGGATAGCCTCCTCCTCTTCTCTCTGGGTCCTGCCCTTCCTACCCAGCACCACTCACCTCTTCTAGGAGGCCTTCCTGGATCCACCAGGTCCAGTTGCCTGGCCAATGTTTCTGTCACATCAGTGCCCTGACTTTCATGCTATTCCCACCAGCCCCTCTCACCTGTCATTGTAACTGTTCTGCCATATGTGTGTTGGTGGGGGCAGGGGTGTGTGTGCACAACACCCATGTGGTGAATTGTGAAGTGGGTTGTGGTGAGAGGCCTACTCTAAAATAGCCCCCGTTCTCCAGGCCATGGCTGAGATCTTCACCCCAAACCCCTCCCCTGGGGTGAAACCACTGTGTCCCAAAGGCCCCAGGACACTGCAGGTATGGTTAGGTCCAGGGGAGAGAATAGAGGTGAGGGGAGAGAGCAGCCAGGGCTCAGCTGAAGGGATGTCAGGGACTGATGAGAGGAGAAATAGGGCTAATACAAGGGTTACAGGGTGAGAATGAAAGTCTTCTCACAGGAAGACACACACGCACACCTCATACAGTACGCAAGGCTGACACCCAGATCCTCAAAACTCTTCTGACCTGTTCTCATACATGCCTGTTACCTCAGCTACACACAGCACCTCCTACAGAGAGCCCGAGCTCCTCTGTACAGATTCCCAGACACATACATCTTCAAGCGTGCACACACCCCATATGCACAAACCTCCAGCCCTCATCCATCTGCACACGCACACACAGCCCCTGCACGAGAATAGCAAACACAGAATCGATAGCGCTTACTGTGTGCCAGCCGCTGCATGCCACTTTACCTATATTACCTCATTTTATCCTCACAACAACCCTATGACTTAAGTATGATCGCTGTTGATGAGGCAACTGAGGCACAGAGAGGTTTAGACACTTGCCCAAGGTCATACACATGATATATCCTGGCATTTGGCTCCAGAATCTGAGCTCTCAACCACTTCCATTGCCTGTTACAGACATACACAGTTGCAACCATTCCTGCAAGATGCACAAATGCAGAGCCCCCATGGGGACACACACACACGGATATACATAGCCCTCCCCCTACGTAGCCTGCCCTGAGACACAGACTCTGTAGGAGGACACAAACTTATACAACCCTGCAGGTCCACACAAAGATACAATGTTGCTACTTCCAATAACACCCAAGGACATATTGCCACAATGTATCTCTATCAGCCCAAGGGGAGCCCCTGATTCCGCATGCCTGGTATGGCAGAGGGAGAGTTCAGAACTGTCAGCCTCTGAGAAGGAGGCCAAAAGCTGTGTGGGATGAGGAAGAGCCCTGGCAGAGCTGACAGCATGGTCAGTAGGCAGAGGTGGGCAGCTCTCAGGGCTTTATCACTCTAGGCTTGATGGGCACCAAAGTCCTAGCTGTGCCTGGCTGTCTGGGGTCCACTATACTGAAAGGGTTGGGGATGGCATTTGCGTGGCCCAAGGCCGTGAGAGGACCACACTGAATGTGACCATTGCTCATGTGGCTTTGTCAGAGGAAAGAAAGAGATGGGGAGAGACAGAAAGAGAAGAGGCAGAGACAGAGCTGGAGATTGAGAGATACAGAGAGATGAAGAGAAAGAGACCAAGAGAACCAGAGAGACATAAAGACAGAGACAGAAGGGAGAGACAGAGACAAAAAGAAACATAGTGTGGTGTGCTAGTAAATGGACTCTCAAAAAGAAAAAAGAGGGCCAGCCCGGTGGCGCACTGGAGACGTGGCCCAAGGCCGTGAGAGGACCACACTGAATGTGACCATTGCTCATGTGGCTTTGTCAGAGGAAAGAAAGAGATGGGGAGAGACAGAAAGAGAAGAGGCAGAGACAGAGCTGGAGATTGAGAGATACAGAGAGATGAAGAGAAAGAGACCAAGAGAACCAGAGAGACATAAAGACAGAGACAGAAGGGAGAGACAGAGACAAAAAGAAACATAGTGTGGTGTGCTAGTAAATGGACTCTCAAAAAGAAAAAAGAGGGCCGGCCCGGTGGCGCACTGGAGACGCTGCTTGAGAGCGCGGCGGCGCTCCCGCCGAGGGTTCGGATCCCATGTGGAGACCGGTTCCCGCTCACTGGCTGAGCGCGGTGTGGGCGCAACGCCGAGGGTTGCGATCCCGTTGCCGGTCAGTAAAAAAGACAAAAAGGAAAAAAAAAAAAGTCCTGATTTGTAGCATTTGCTGATTTCCATGGTGTAAATATTCCCACCATGGCTGATTCAAAGTGATTTCCTGTATGCTGGGGCAGGAAGAGGTGCGCCCTGAGCCAGTGCTAGCTCCAGCACAGCACGCCAGAAAGAAACAGAGAAAAAGAGACAGAGATAGAAATGAGAGGTAAAGAGAAGGAGCAACAGACAGAAACAAATAGAGAAAGGCAGTTTGATAAAGAGAAAGTCAAAGACAGAGAATTAAAGAGACAGAAGAAAGAGAGGGAGCAGGTTTGGTCCTCCCTGCTCTGGCATCTGCATAAAAACAGCCCCCAGGACGCCTTTATCCTTCCCTTGGTCTGATCCCAACTACATGCCACCAGTTCTTTGGAGAGTAACTTGACTTCCTTGAAGTCTGGGTGGCAATAACTATTACAGTAGTAAAAATGTGCTAAATTATTAAATAGTACACAGTGCCTGGCATCATGCCAAGCAATTCCCATGCATGATCTCATTTACTGACCCTACCTATGAGGTGGGTTTTGTTATTATCCCTATTTTACATGTGAGGAAACTGAGGACTGGAGATGTTAAGTAACTTGCCCAAGAGTAAGCGAAGCTAAAAATGTAATGCCAATCGATTTGGCTCCACAGGTCACTGCAGGCACTGTTCTGTTTTGCAGTCCTAGGAGAAGCTATAATGTGTGTCTCTTAATGAGCACTGACAGTGTGCCAGGCCAGTGCCACATGCTCTAAACCCTTGTTACAGCCCAGAGGGAGAAAGTCATCTTCCCAGACTCTCTCAGACAATCTCTGAATCTGAAGTCAGGTCTCTCTTTTCTCAGCACTGAACTTGACTACCTGCTAACTCCAAAAAGGGAGCAGCTCAAAGAATGGCCACAGCATTCTGGGCACTGCAGGGACTTGGGTCTGTTTATGAACATGGCTCTTCAACATCTACTTGACAGGGAGCAGCTCCCAGAGACCCATCAGAGTCAAAATCAGGTAATGGGTATCAGAGCAGAAGTCCAAACCTGAACATAGTGTTAGTAGCTCTGTGAACTTGGATGAATGACACAAGCCTTCTGAGTCTCAGGTTTTGTATTTGCACCTTCTGTGCAGAGTTGTTGTGAGGGCTTAAGGAGATATGGTCTCGCCGTGTGCAGCGGCCAAGTGAGGCTGAGAACAAGCGGCAAAGCTAGAAAGGCCCCTCAGGACCATTTATCAGTCCACTCCCTCTTCTGTATAGTGGGGAAGTGACTTGCCTGAGGTCACACAGCCAGACAGGGGATTCAAAGCCAGGACTACTAATTCAGGTCCAGAGTTCTGTTCCCAGCACTGTGTTCTAGAAAGCCCAAGCAAGAGATCATGCTGCCCCTGACTGGTGAATGTCATATTTCCTCCCCAGCCCCTGGCCAACTGAACACATCAGCCCTGTCCTGTGCAGCTGGCCACCCAGCAGGGAACCTGCCTGCTACCCACCTCTACTAACGGACACTTCTGGAGGTCTACACTTCCCCAAACCAAATCAGCACTTTGATGTAGACACAAGATGCCCTGCCCCCACTAAACCCTGCCAAGTATCTGTGGGATCAGGAGACAGATTTAGGCTTAATTTCTACCCTGCCTGACAACTAGCTGGAGACATTGGGCAAGTCAGTTCATCTCTCTGAGCTGCAGTTTATTTGCCTATAAAATAAGAATACAAATCCTTACACGGGGATTGCTTCTTAGCATCAAATGCAATCAAGCCTCTGAAAGCGTGAGGCATACAGTAGGTGTTCAGTGAACTTTCACTTCCCTCCTTTCTCTTGAGGAAGGCTCCTCTAAGGCGGGGCAGTGGGGGTGGGGGTGGGGTGAGCTGGGCAGGGCTGAGAAGAAGGAAAAGCTCCCAGGCTGAGGTGAGAAGGCCGGGCTGGCCCAGCCGCCTGGGGGATTTCACCAGAAGGGAACTGGGACTCTGGGCAGCAGCAGGAAACCACCATCCTGCAAGAGTTCCGGTTTCTCCTCAGGGCTTTGGGTTGGCCAGGGGTAAGCCAGGGCTGGAGGGGCAGGAAGCAAGTCTAAGGTCTGCAGGTGACCCCCAGTCTCACTGCATCCCCTCCCTCACCCAGATCTGACCCCCTGACTGTGAGCCTCCCTCCCTCCCTCACTCTCGGTCCTCTCACTTAGCCCCTCCACCCCACCAAACTCCGGTGCCCTGACTGAAGTCCCATCTCCCTCGTAGAGGCCCCCACCTCTCATTAGCCTCCTTCCATCTCTCACCATCCTTTCCTGAGACCTCACAACCACTCCCAGCCCTGAACACCCAGGGCTAAGAAGTCATGCCCCTGTCTGACTCTACCACCTGGTGAGGACAGGCATGTGCGGTGGGGGAGAGGGGAAGGGGTGGCCTATCTTTGCCACATTAGTTTTAGCCTCCACATGGTCCTGAGCGTATCAGCTGAGTTTTCTCCACTTCTTGCGGGGAAAAGTGTTTTTCCACCTGTTGAAAACCCATCCACCAGCCTCTCAAACAGGGGACTTTAGGTCTGACCTGGCCTGGGACTCAGGATTTTCAGAAGATGGGAGCCAGGGATGGTCCAGGGGGAGCTGAGGGAACAGGAGTCTAGTTTCAGTAGCGTGGCCAGACAGGAAGCTCCCTCCTGGGTTCTTGGGTGTGTGTGGGGGGGAGTATCCTGCCTTCTCCTACCTTAGGCCAACTCAGTTTGCTCTGTGCAAGAAGGGCCCTGGCTCCTCCTTCCCCAGCTTTGGGGTCCCCCACCCAGCCTCCCGAGGCCTGGCCACTTCCTTTGCCACATCAGCCCCAGGTGGCTGCAGAGAACACCGGAACACCCACACATGTACTTACCCGCTCATGCTCCTTCACTCAAAGCCCAGACCATACGCACGAACACACCCTCACTCACAGCTTCACGCCCACTGGGGAGCAAGAGCTAGCCACGAGGCCCAAGCACCCCACACCCTCTACCCACTCCCCTCTCCAGAGGGCTAAGTGAGATTTGATGGGGATGAGGCGGGGACTCAGGCCTCAGCTCTGGCTACTTCCTCCACCACATCAGAGATGAGATGTCCTGGACTCGCTGATACTGCTGGTCCTGCCAGTCACTGACTCCCAGACCTCCATCTTCCCATCAGTGAAGTGGGAACAGAGCCCTGCTCTCCACCACAGGGGGAAGGTTTCCAAGGGCCTCAGGATCCCTGAGAGACTATAACGCCAAGGGGCGGCCAGCTGAGTGTGGCACCATGGAGGGTGGGGGACAGATTTCAACCTGGCTGACCTCCCCAGCATGGGCTCTCAACAGATCCACAGGCATTTATTAATTTATTAGATGCCCACTGTCTGCTGGGTCCTGGAGGCCCTGTGAGTGAGACACAGGCTTTCTGGTCCCCCTCCATGCTTTTGAGAAGATAAAGGAGAGGAAAACTGCTTTCTGCACCTGATTCTCTTAGGGTGGGGCTGGGGGGAGGGAGATGGGCGCAGAGATAATCTCTCTCCATCGTTCAAATGAGGAAAATGAGACCCAGAGAAGTCCCCCATAACTTGCCTACAGTCACACAGCAATGACGGGCCCAGTGTTGCTGAGAACCCAGGTCTCTGAGTCTGCAGATCCACCACCCCAGGACCCCTGAGCACGGAGCCCTCGCCCTTCTGTCGGTCAGCCCAGCCCCGACCGAGGACCCAAAGTGGGCAAAAGAGGGGACCAAACGGGGCTGCGCCAGCAATGAGCCCAGCAGTGTCCTAGCGCCGGGCTCGCCTCGCCGCCCTCTCGTTGCCATGGAGACAGCCCCTCCGGGCATTCGCGGTCAAAGGCAGGATTTCCGTCGGGGCGGCCAGCAATTCCCGGATCCTGAGGGGGACGCGAAGCGAGACCGCCACTGCGGGCGGGGAGGGGGCAC
>NW_007727318.1:119820-120364 GCF_000696425.1 Galeopterus variegatus
GCAGCCGCGGCCGCCTCCCCTCCCCCGCCGGCCACAGGCTTCACCCCGACTTCGGTCGGTTCGGGACGGCGGGACTTCCTGGACCCCCGGAATCGCGCCCCACATTCCGCGTCCTCCAGAAGTCGTTCTCCACAAACTCCCTGACTGGATCCTCCCAGTCCCCCACCCAGTTCCCCTCTCCAGACCCCTCGGCGTCCCCCCAGATTCTCACTCTCAAGGTCTCCTCAGTTTCTTTTCAAGATCCTTTTAGGATCTTAGTCCCTCTCCCTTCTCTCAGCCGCCTTCCCAAATTCTGTCACTCTGTCTCTGCGGGCTCCCTCTGTCTTCCCCACCGGACCTTTTTGGGGGTGCCTTTAGCCTGCTCGTCCGTATTCCTTTAGCCCTCTCCCCAAATTCTGTCAGCCCCACTCTCCAGGTGTCCTCGGGTTTCCTCCTGAGGCCCTTTTCGGGGTGAGGTCCCTCGGGCCGCCAGCTCCCCTCCCAAGTTCAAGTTCACAGCCCGCAGCCCTCTCCCGGCCTCGCGCGCGGGGGGCGGGGCGCCGCC
>NW_007727318.1:120781-125995 GCF_000696425.1 Galeopterus variegatus
CCACCCGCCCCGGTGACCGGGGCTCGGCTGTCCCGGCCCTCTCCCTGCAACCCAGCCCCTCCCCCGTCCTGAACCCCCAGCACAGGCTTCCCAAAGGTCCCCTCTAAAGGGGCAGGTGCCTCACCCCCAGAAGCCCCTGCTGTTTTAGAATCATTGGACTGGATGGAGGTTCACAGGGGCTTTTGTCTATCGCCAAAACCCCACTCCACCCCACCTCGCTCCGTTTGCAGCTAGGAAAGTTGAGGACCAGATCAGAACTGGCCCGACCCAAATTCTCACAACCAGTTGACCTCAGGCTGCTGTCACCAGAGCCACCCTGGATCCTGTCACCATGCCTTGCCTTCCTCAGGGGCCGGGCACTGGGGGTCCAGGGCTGTGCGGGGGGGCAGTGGAAGACCCTTTCCAAAGGAATCAGGCCGCAGGGGGGGGGATGTCAGCCTCCCTGCCCCCGCCCCCGACCCCCCCACAAGTTTTAGAAAACAGTATCATCCTCTCTGGCAGTTCCAGCCTTTCAGATTAGAAAGCATCCCAGACCCCTCCGCAGCCTGGGATTGGGTCCTCCCCCCCCCCCACAACTGTTAGTTCCACAGCCTTAAACCACCGACCAAGAAAATCCCTCCTGTCTGGGGAGGAAGAGGCGTGTGGGAGGGCTGTTTGGTGCAGTATTTGTGTGTTGGGTTGTGGTGGGGAAGCAGGGAGAGTGTGTGAACACCAAAGTGTGTGTGTGTGTGTGTGTGTGTGTGTGTGAGAGAGAGAGAGAGAGAGAGAGAGAGAGAGAGAAATTGAGATTGTAGGCAATGACAAAATGACTTTGGTTTTGGAATTAACAACTAGGACATGTTATGCAGACAGGTGTGTTTCTATGTATGGGTAGGGGTGTGTGAGGATGCGTGTGCATGCTTGTGCATGCTCAGGCGTGTGCCAGTGTGACTGTGGGGTGACGGAGAGTGGTGGGATGCAGATAAGAACGCTTTTCTCTAGGAAAATGGGAGGAGGGATGGGGGAAGACACAGGGAGCCAGTGGAGTGCAGGAACTAGGAAGGGTGGCCTCACCCAGGCTGGGCAGCATCACCTCCATCATCAAGTACTCCCTGACTGGCCACTGGTCCACAAGTTCAATTAACAAACAAATGAATCTTTATGATTGCCTATCAGGTGTCAGCCTTATGGATGATGAAAGAGACTGGTCCCTGCCCCTGTCTGGATCTCCCAGTCTGTCAGGCTGGCTCTGCCTTCCTTCTAGTTCTGGCCCTCAGGCATCTCCTCAGGAGGCCTTCCCTGATTGCCACTCAGCATCTTCTCCCTGGTGTCCCACGGCTTTCTGGGGGATGGGTGTGTGGGATATGTTTTCCTCAAGGGCAAGGACTGGGTCTGGTTCTCACAGATGCCTCCACTGCCCATGCAGCGCCTGGCATAGAGTGGCAGGATCTCTGGGCATAGGAATGCATGAATTAACCAAGGAACAAAAGAATTAACAGGTGAACAAAGGAAAGCCCAATGAAAAAATAAATAATTGAAGGTAAGAGTGAATGAAGAAATTCAAGAATCAATGACTTTTCTATCTTTCACTTAGAATGCCACCTCCCAGAAGCCTTCCCTGACCACCCCCTCTGAGGATGTCTCCTCATTCTTGGTCTCAGCACCCATTTGTCTCCTTTACGGCTGTTACAATCTGGAATTGCATATTTCTCTGTTCATTATTTATTGTCTCTGGTTCTTTCTTGACCCGATCAGGGCTCTGACCTCAGGAGAAACCTGGCACTACTCAGAACAGAAACAAGTGGGTTTCATGCTCTCATTCATTCGTTCTTAATAACCTGGTGGCTAGGAACACAGACTCTGGGCCCAGACTGCCTGGTTTGTAGACTAACTCTGCCTCTTCCTAGCTGCACGACCTTGGACAAGTTATTTCACCTTTCTGTACCTCAGTCTCCTCATCTGTAAAATGAGGATAATAGACTGCAGCTCACAGGA
The DNA here is from genome assembly GCF_000696425.1 of Galeopterus variegatus. Lineage (NCBI taxonomy): Eukaryota > Metazoa > Chordata > Mammalia > Dermoptera > Cynocephalidae > Galeopterus > Galeopterus variegatus. Next base: position 122,756 of record NW_007727318.1, read on the forward strand.
GTCTTGGGAGAAATCAATGAGCTGTTAAACTCATGCTTGCACATAGTAAGTGCCATGTGTTTGCCATCATTCATTTATTCATTCAGTCAAGCCTCAAAGCTTTGTGTCACTACTCTGTGACAGGCTGCATGTTGGAAGCTCAAATAGGAATTGTGCCTTTGCCTTCAATGTGGCATTTGCTCCCTATATGGCATGAGAGACTGGTGAGCACAGGGCAAAGAGGTCACAGGAGGGGCCTTTTGAAACCCCCCAGTGTCTGACCACAGACTCCTATCCTTACACCCCTCATACTCATGTGCTTCTTTAAAACAATTCTGAAAACTGATAACAAAACCAAAAATCAAAGCCCAGCAAGCCCACTGAGACCTCCCATCCATTTCCCATCTAGCTATCATGCTCCTCCTGTCCTTACTTCTGCTTTCGGCCACTTTCGATTCTGTTGTCATCTTTACAGTGTGCTTCTTTGCAAAAACCCTGCACTACCATCAAAGCCCAGCAAGCCCACTGAGACCTCCCATCCATTTCCCATCTAGCTATCATGCTCCTACTGTCCTTACTTCTGCTTTCGGCCACTTTCGATTCTGTTGTCATCTTTACAGTGTGCTTCTTTGCAAAAACCCTGCACTACTCCACCTCCTTCTCCCTTCAGTGTATGAGGGTACTTCAAAAACTGCATGGAAAAATAGAATTAAAAGGTAATGTGAATCTTTCCATGAACTTTTAAAAATACCCTCGTACTTGCCTGGAAAGCCCAGACCTTCAGGAATCCAACCATCCACCTTCTCTGAGTGTCATTTACCTTATTACTCTAAAGGCAAAAAACCACCTGCTATGCAAACAGGGTGACAACTCCTGGACCCAAAAGGACACCAACCAGGCCCAGCAATCCTCCAGTGCATTTATCAGTAACCTGGCCCTATATCTCTGCCCAGAGGATCAGTTCATACCCTTTCTTCTGTCCTCCACTTTCCTACCCTTTTTCCCTCTTCCCCATTTGGATTCTAAATTCTGTCACCTTATGATGACTTCACACCTTCTGTAACCCCCTCTCCTGCACCATCTTTCTCTTCCTCTCCACAGAATTATCCTCTCAGAGTATAAACATATTCTAGAAACTTCCATTTAAAAAGAAGAAAAAACCCCTCCATTAGAGAATTAAGCATGTATCCTGCCTTTTTAGGAGGAATTGTAGTTTATTACTAGTTGATGAGAGAAAGCTCTTCTTTGTAGAAAAATGCCAGCTAGATGTGAGCATATAGCAAGACAGTGGCTGCCTACAAGCCCAGAGAAGAGGCCTGAGACTGGCACCTACATTGCCAGCACTTTGATCTTGGACTTCCTGGTCTCCAGAACTGTGAGGAAACAAATTTTGTTTGTCGTTTAAGAGAAAGAAAGAAAGAAAAAGAAGGCTAATAACCACAGAAGTGTGAGAACTAGAGAAACTCTATTTTATAATCCCAATTAAATCATCGATTTAAAGAATTATCAATGATGCTGTCTTATTCAGCTTGTGCTGCCATAACAAAATACCATAGACTGGGTGGCTTAAACAACAGAAATTTATTTTCTTACAGTTCTGCAGGCTTGAAGTCCCAGATCAAGGTCCAGCAGGGTCAGTTTCTGGTAAGGGCTCTCTTCCTGGCTTGCAAATGGCCACTTTCTCACTGCGTCTTCACATGACTGAGAGAGAGAAAGCTCTCTGGTGTCTCTTTTTATAAGGACACTAACCCTATGAGATCAGGGTCTTACCCTTATGACTTCATTTAACCTTAATTACTTCAGAAAGGTCCTATTTCCAAATATAGTCTCATAGGGGTTAGGGCTTCAACATAAGAATTGGGGGTGGGGATGGGGATGGGGGAGGCGAGGACAAAATTCAATCCAGAGCAGATGCTAAAACCACTAGGCAAAAGGTTTTATTTCATTTATTTTGTTTTTTCTTGGTGGCTGGCCAGTAAGAAAGGTGAAAGGTTTTAGAGATAGGTGAAAGGTTTTAGAGAACATCATGTTCACATGGTGCAGAAGGAACCCCACACAGATGATTTGGTATTTGCAAAGAGGATCTCTCCTTTTCAATGGAGAGATCTGATGGACACCTCATAACCGGTGCTAGCTGGATAACCGGTGCTAGCTGGCAGTATGTGTCTCCTCATGTCATGACTTTTAAGTATATACCATCACTATGAAGAATTCTTTATTGTCGCAGATGCTTAACCTAAATCCAATCAAGGGGTCAGGCAAACTATGGGCCAAATACAGCCCTCCACCCGTGTTTACATAGCCCATGAACTAAGAATGGTTTTTACATTTTTAAGTGGTTCAAAAAATCAAAGGAAGAATAATATATCATGACATGTGAAAATTATGTTAAATCTAAATTTCAATGCCCATCTACAATGTGGAACATTCTATAAGACAACTGGTCACTTTAAAAAGTTGTTGTCATAAGAAAAAAGGTGGGGTGGGGGGTGGCTTTTACATTATAAGAGACTTCAGAGAGATGTTACCAAATGCAATGTGTAAACTTTGGTTAGATTTCTTTTGGGAGAAAGACCCAGATATCATTGTGTATATAAGCTGACGTGTTTTTTTTGTCTCTCCCTCCTAGATTTTAAGCTCCACTAGGACAGGAGTTTTGTCACTATAACTTGCCACTATCTAACCAGCAAGTGTCTGGCACCCAGTAGGTGCTTAATATATGCTGATTGAAAACAGGAATGAAGGAAGGAATAAGCTTTGCGTGGGGGGAGAGAGATGACGTCCCAGAGGAGGGAGTATCTGAGTGGATTCTGAAAACAAATAGGAGGTTGCCCACAGGTGAAGTCTCTGAGAGCCCCCATTCGGTGGCTCTAGTGCCAGGGATAACACTCATTTTGGAGGCTCCAGACAGCAGAACTGTGACTAGAGGATGGAGGTTCGGGCAGGAAGAATTTCAACTCAGGAGCAGGAAGAACTACAATCATTAAAACGCCTCAACGACAGAATGGTTGGTCCCAGGAGATGCTATGGTGAGCAAGCAGGGGGCATCCACATGGACTGACCTCATGTATGGGCGGGGATGGGCTTCTATGGTGATTCCCACCACCAAGCCTTTGCCCGGAGGTCCCCCCAACCTGCTGGCCCCTCTGTGCTCTTTTTTTGCCCAGGCTCAGTATTTTCTCCTTTCCCTAAACCTTGATCGCTTCTTGTCTGCACCACTAGGGGGCCTTTGGCACCATGTGCTTTTTTTTTTTTTTTTTT
>NW_007727318.1:126278-127323 GCF_000696425.1 Galeopterus variegatus
GGCGGGAGTGCCGCCGCGCTTCCCAAGCGGCGCACTGTAGCAGTGTGCCACCGGGCCGGCCCAGCACCATGTGCTTTTTATGGGCAGGCAAGTTTTCACCTGAGTAAGAGACAGGGCCTCTATCAGCCCGTGTGACCTTGAATAAGTATGCTTAACCTGGGGCCTCTGTTTCCTGATCTGTACAAGGACAGCGTGGGAGAAGATGTCCCATGATGCCTATTCAACCTCCAGATGTCTCACTTAGACAATCTGGTTCTTGGTTCTCTATAGCACTGGGGACTGAGTCCTGGGGGACAGGGATAGTACTGGCTGAGGTCCCTGCCAAAACCCCCAGGAACAGACCCAGCTCATCACCCAACAGTCTTGCAGGAGTGCTGTGGTGGTGCTCTCACCTCCTTCCTTACCAAAGGCAGTGTGGTTCAAATTGAGGACCCACAAGTTATTAACGGTGTTGTCTTAGGTGAGTGACTTAAAAACTCTGGGCTTTAATTACCGCATCAATAAAACTAGAAAAGTAATATCTGATTCTTAGGATGAGGAGTAAAGGAAATGATGGTTTTGAAATGACCTTGTACATAGCAGGTATACAAAAAGCTGTCAAGAACAAGGGAGGGAGGTCTGATCAGGAGTTTTGGAATCTCTCCCACATCTACCCTGATCTCTACTCCCTTCATCATGAGCTGATCAATGCAGGGAGAAATAATAAATACCTTATATGTATGTCTAAAGCAGTCCTGGCCTATTGTAGGTGTTCAATAAATATTTGTTGAATGAAAGATTCCTTCTATAACCACTGTCTCACTGGAGCCTCAAAGCAAACTGGTAAGGGGCGCGTTATTATCTGTTTCAGAGGGGAAGCCATTTTAGCTCAGAGAGGAAAAGTGACTTGCCCAAGGTAACACAGCAGAGCTGGGCTTGGAACCCAACTCCTTCCAGTTGTAGACCCTATAATTAAGACCCCTATCCATGCAGCCTTTTATAGATAGGGACTTGCTAGGCTCTACCTGCACTCACTCACATAAAAGAGTGGCCTGGGGGTGGAGCT
>NW_007727318.1:127594-128692 GCF_000696425.1 Galeopterus variegatus
AGGGACTTGCTAGGCTCTACCTGCACTCACTCACATAAAAGAGTGGCCTGGGGGTGGAGCTTGGCCAAGCACAAAGCAGGACAGGTAGGCATACCCAGCCTGGCCTGGGGACCCAGTTCTGCTCTCTGATGACCCAGATCCCCTGCTGGGTCACTGTGCTCCTTGGCCAGAGGCAGCATGGCCTTGGCCTAGCTGCCCTTTTATCAGCAGATCCAAGGAGCCACAGGATAGGTGTCTCACAACAGCACAATGGGGCAGCTGGGCTGAGGCTGACCCTGTGGGACCACCTCTGGGGGACTGACCTCACCCAGGGGGCTTATGACAAGTTAACCTGGCAGGTCAGGAGTATGCCATCCTCCAACCTAGGTGCCCCCTATCTTTGGTAACTACCACCCTATTTCTGGTTAGTGGGGCTCTTATCCTGCAGTTGAGGGGAAAGTTCTAGAGGGGGTGGACTTTGCTCAGCTGGGAGCACAGTGAGGAAGCCAGTGGGGTCATCTCACAGCCTCCTCTACCAGGTTTAATTCCCCTACACTGAAGTCTAGGAGCCGTTTGAGGCCTAGGAGGACATGAGAACTGGCAGGAGCCGGGTTGAGTANTGCCAGGGCAGGGCTGGAGTATTGCTGAAGCAGCTGGAGTATTTTTACTGGGAGTGGAGAACCACGTGGGAGTGAGGGCTGCAGTATTAAACTAGGGTGCAGGGTGTTGTAACGGGTGCTGGCGTATTTCAGGGGGACTGGAATAGTAAAGTTGGAGCAAAAATTTTAAAGTGGAGGCTGGAGTGTTACAGTAGCGGCTGGAGTACTTCAGAGATGATTGGAGTATTACACGGCTGGGGATAAAGACTCACTGAGGGCCGGGTTATTTCAGAAGGCACTAGAGTATTATGGGGAGTGGGGGAGGACCTAGAATATTTCCGAGGGGGGCTGGAGTATTACAGAGAAGGTTGGTGTCTTCCAGGGAGGATGGATTATTTCAAGGGAGCAGGAGTATTTCAGAGGGGCTGGAGTGTTTTACAGGGTGGTCTGGAGCATCTCAGAGGCGAGTGAGAATAGTGGTGGGCACTGCACATGGACTTAGAGGCTGCCCAGGGAACCC
>NW_007727318.1:129288-150065 GCF_000696425.1 Galeopterus variegatus
AGAGGCGAGTGAGAATAGTGGTGGGCACTGCACATGGACTTAGAGGCTGCCCAGGGAACCCTTTCAGTCCTGAGCCTTCAATTCAAAGATTCTGGGGCTCCCTGGAAGTCCAGTCTGGTGCTTTCTCCTGACTCCCAGGGCAGGTCAGGGCTGAACCCTCCAGTTCAGCCATAGCAGCTTCAGCATGGGTTACAGGTGACACCAGTGACCATGCATTGGGGGCCAATGTCTGCTGTTGCCTCCAAGTCATTGGCATCATGGAGCAGCCATTCCCAGTGCAAAAGATCCTGCCTGAGCTCTGGGACTTCCAGGTAAGGATCAGCTCAACTTGGCCATCCCTCTGCCTTTGGGCAGGATTCCCTTCCCTTCTCCAGCAGCCCTCTCTCAAGAGTGGGACTCCCAGTTGAAGAAGGGAGCATTCCTGGGCTTCCTTCTGCTTCCAGGAGTCTGCTTGCAGTCTACTTGCAGTCCATCCTGCTTTGATGGGGGGTTGCTTATTTCCTGAGTATGGAAGCCCTGTCGGGTTGGGGAGCCTATTCTGCTTCAGTGGCTGATGGAGTTTGGATGTATTGTCCTCCCAGAACTCATGGAAATCTGATCTCCAATGTGGCAATTTGGGTCACGGGGGTGGATCCCTCATTAATGGATTGATGCTGTCCCTGGGGGAGGGGAGACTAATGAGTGAGTTTCCCTCTATTAGTTTCCATGAGAGCTGGTTACTTAATAGACCCTGGCACCTCCCCCCCACCTTGCTTCCTCTTGCCATGTGGTCTGCTTGTACCTGCCGCTTTCCGCCATGAGTAGAAGCAGCCTGAGGCCCATGCCAGATGCAGCTGTCCTAGAATCATAAGCCAAATAAACCTCTGTTCTTTATAAATTACCCAGTCTCAGGTAATTCTGTTATAGCAACACAAATGGACTAAAACAGTGGCTCCTAGTACCTCCTATAGCCTGTGAGAGCTGAGGCCCTTTGGAACCAGTAGTGCTCAGTGCTAGATAGGGTGGGTCAGTGGGTGGCAGGCAGAAGAGGTGTGTGCCAGCCCTGGATGGCATCAGGCCCCTGGGGGACAATTTCTGTCCATTACACTGTGCACAGGTTTTAGCTACCTACTGGGCTCTCACTTTTACAAGTAGTAGGCTAGACTATTACAACTTCTCCAGCTGCTGACCACACCATGACACATTCTACCTTCTCCAGGGTGAGTGGCTCCAGCAGCTCACACAACATACGGCAGAGTCACAGACACCCTCCTTACCTGAGCACCTGGAAGGCTCCCATGCCTTCTGTGTCCACACACCCCAGCCACACACCCTGTGCAATGAGGTGGCACAATGCTGTGTTTTCTCAGTTAGTGTGAGGCCAGCCTCTCCCCTCTCTTGGGTAGTATCTCCATCAGACTAGAGATTATCCCCTCACCCCCCAGCAGATTGAGGCTCCCTGGGTGTCAAGAGACCCTGTGAATGTGGGTGGAAAGTGGAGGCTCTCAGCAGTCCCCTAGGCCTTGTTAGTGTGGGAGGAGGGAACACAAATATTGTCCCTCTGAGACAACTAGGTCACCTTGACTTGGCTTATGCCCAGACCTGGAGTCCCCACCAGAGGAGCAAAATAAGGAAGGGAGGAGGGAACACCCTTTATTGAGCACCTATTGTGTACCAGGCCCTGTTCTAGACATTATACACACATTATCTCCCTATGAGAATCACTCTTCCTGTTATATGGATAGTGAAACTGAGGCCAGAGAATCCAGAGACTTGCCCAAGGTTACACAGCTAGTGAATGAGTGAAAAAGCTTGAGTGTGGCCCAGGATCTACCTGAAATGACTAACGTTGCTGCTTCCCCCTGGCTCTGAAATGGGCTTGTGGACAAATCCTGACTCCTCCATCTACTGTCTGGGTGACCTTGAATAAGTTGCATAAACTCTCTAAGCCCCAGTCTCCCCATCTGTGAAATGGGCATATTAATAAAGACCTATGTTATATGATGAATTGAGATGATGCATGTGAAGTGTGTGCTAGATAATGCCAACGTTTGTAACTATCAGGGAAGAGACACAGCCCTGCCTCCAATTTGAGGAAAGAGAGAAAGCTCTGCGTTTGGGATCCCCCATTCTGAAGGAGATTATGCAAAGTGGCAGAAATCATCCCATTCATAACTTCACCAGGGCCAAGAGAAAGGGGAGGACTTTATGGAGTGGACCACAAGTTAGAGACTGGGACACGTTAATTTTGAAAGACTCTCCTGTAGGGTCAATCTCATTGTCCCTATTTTACAGATGGGGAAACTGAGGTCCAGGGAGGCAGAGTCATTTGTTCAAGAATGCAGTAACTCAGTGACTGAGCAACCCAAGGCCCTGCACCAGCCATCTGGTCCCCCCAGCTCAGGGTGGGAGGAGATGTGATATCCTGGGGTGCTCTTGTGCCCCCACCCCAAAATGTGCTCTGCACAAAAGTCCTCAGCCTGATGTGCAGCACCACATTCTGGTCAACCCCACGGCAGGCTTCATGGGCAATGGCAAGGACCTGGACCTCAGCCTCTTGAAGCACTGCAGCCATTGGCATGGGAGGAGCTACAGCAGCAAGTGGGACCTGGAGCTGCGCAGGAAGAACTTCCTCCACAACCTCAGGTGGGCCGGGTTGGCACTGCTCCTGCACAGGGGCGTTGCACCTCCAGGTTTGCCATCTGTCCTCTTCCTGCATCCTTGCAACCACCTTGCCACCTGATGTGATGATCCCCACTGTTCTCTGAAACACTGTTCAGAGTGGGGGAGGGCTTGTCAATTGTCACCCTGGGAGAACTCAGCAGAAGTGATTGGAAAGCAGGGCTGGCTGGCTCACCCCCAAGTCTTTAGCTTATCCTGTCTTATATTTAGGCATCAGTCCCCATCCCAACTCCTGTCTTCTCCCTGGCAGGACCAAATCAGGTATGCTGTCCCTAAGGTCACCCAGCTGAGCAGCAGGCAAGTAGGCTCCCAGTCCCTCCTTTTCCCCAAATAGTCTGTTGTTTGAACTTTGTTTTATGAATATCTGTTTCTATATCTGCCTTTCCCATGGGATCCTTGAGGGCCTGGCCCAGAGATGGCAACTCTCACTATTTGCTGATTGAATTGAAAAACATGTTTCTTGAATATTTACAATGAGTCAAGTTCTGTGTATGCTGAGGGCTTCATATACATTAGCTCATTTAGTCTTCATAATGACAATATGTATCAGTCCATTTCTGTTGCTTGTAACAGAAATACCTGAAACTGGGTTATTTGTAAAGAAACAATATTTATTGCTTACAGTTTTAGAAGCAGGGAAGTCCAAAGTCCAGGGAACACATCTGGTGAGGGCTTTGTTCCTGTTGATGACTTTATTCAGCGACTCAGGGTGTCACGTGATGGATGGTAGCGCAAGAGAGAAGGAGCTTCTCACGTGCTCTCCTTTTAATCGCACCCGTGACCCCCATTAAACTATCAACTTATTGACCTCTTTACTAGGGCGTGGTCCTCACAATCCAATCACCTCTTCAAGGCCCCATCTTTCAATCACCATAATAGGATTTCCCATCCTCTTAACACTGTCACAGTGGGGACCAATCCTCAGTGAGTTTGGGGGGACATCCAATCCATAGCACTGTATAAGTAGGGTACAATTATTCCCATTTTATAGACAAGGAAAGCAAGACTTAGAGAAGCTAAGAGCTTGGTGCCTAGTTGGTGCTTCTGACATTTTTATTCTGTACTGACTGACTGAATGGATGGATGAAATAAGAAGGGGAGGTAGGAGTTAGGCAGTAAAGGTTATAGGTGTCAACCTCTCCCCTCATCCAGGTTCATTAACTCCCACAACCATGCCCACCACTGGCTCCCAACTACCTGATGGACCACAGTCCTGGGGAGCTAACAGCCCTGCAGGCTCTGCTGAGATCCTCTAGGCCGAATAAAGGAAAGCCTTTTCTGCCAAGCAGCTGGCTGGTGGCTCTGCCTGAGAGCCTGGACTGGAGACTTCATGGTTAGGATTCACCCCCCAAACCCCTGGCAACTAACAAAAGATAACAGGAAAAAAAGTTGGCCCAGCTACTTCCTCAGAGGCCCTGGGGAACTAAGAGGAAACTCAGTCTTTATTGCAGCAACAACGATTTCGGTTAGACTGCAGAAGGGACTTACTGACATAGAGGAACAAGCCAGAGGGGAAATTCCTTACCAGAGTCAGGAAATGACACAGTGGCAATTGCACAAGCTGAGCTCTGGGAAAGGAGAGAGACAGAGAGAGGCAGAAGCACTCTTCCCACAGCTCCTGCACAGGGGAACTATTGTCTCAGGGAGGTGACAGGTCACCCCCCGAGGTCAACAACCAAATGTAAAGGCTACTTGGGAAAGAAGAGAGTAGAGCTGGGAGAAACAGAGTGGGCGCCCTAGAGAAAAAGCCCATACGTCACGTGGGAGGAATTCCTGGAGAAGCAGGGGCAAGAAGAGTTGTGAATGTGTCCCAGGTAAGGGAAGGGAAGGGAAGTCACAATTATGGAACCTCTACTGTGGGCCAGGTAACCATACTAAGCACTTTACATATGGTGTTTCATTTCATTCATTTATTCAACAAATATTTATTGAATGTGCCAGGCTCCTCTGTGCTAGGGACTGAGGACACAGCTGTGAAAGAAACAGACACAGTCCCTCCCCTCTTAGAAGTTAGAAGTGGGAGGAGACAATGAACAGATATATAATGTCAGGAGTGATACATGCTTTGAAGAAAGTAAAGCAGGAAAGGGGCTAGAAAGAATTGTTAATCGGGGGCTAGGGTTACCTAAAAAAAATTTTTTTTTTTAGGTAATAGAAGGCCTCTCTGCAGAGGTGACATTTAAAAGAGACCTGAGTGAAGTGAAGGATCAGCCTGTGCATAGGCCCTGAGGTGGGAGGCCTGTGTAGCTGGAAAACAGCGAGCGAGGGGGAAATGAACTGACAGATGTTCGGGGGGGGATGTTTGCATCCTGGTGGGCCTTGTCAGCTACAGTAAGGATATTTGATTTTGTTATAAATGTGATGGGAAACCACCAGAGGGTTTCTGAGCAAGAGAGTAATGTGATTTATGTTTTAAAATAATTTTTGATTTTTGGATAAATAATACATTTATATGGTTCAAAATCAACAATATATTTAAAAAGTCTGAAAAGTGCAAAGGCTCCGCAAATTCTTGCTCCCATCTCTTTATTCCCTCCCTTCTACCAACCACATTTATTAGTTTCTTGATTGTCCTTTCAAGATTTCTTTATGCTAATACAAGTATATATTTATTTAACATTTATATAGCACTTACTATGTGTCAGATCTTGTTCTAAATTCTTTAAAAGATTAACTCATTTAATCCTTATAAGTCAACCCTATGGAGGTAAGTACTATTATCCCTGTTTTACAGATGGGGAAAGTAGGCACAGAGAGACTAAATAACTTGCCCAAGATTGCACAGCTTTTAAATAACTGTGTTAGTTTCCTAGGGCTGTCATAACAAACTGGGTGGCTTAAAACAACAGAAATTGATTCTCTCAAGGTCTGGAGGCTAGAATATATAATCAAGTTGTTAGCAGGGTTCATTCCTTCTAGAGGCTCTGGAGAGAATCTGTTCCATGCTTCTCTCCTAGGTTCAGGTGGTTGCTGGCAATCCTTGGTGTTTCTTGGTTTGTAGACACTTCACCCCAATCTCTGCCTTGTCTTCACATGGCATTCTCCACTGAGTTTCTGTCTCTGTGTCCACATTTTCTTCCTTTTATAAGCCATATTGGATTTAGGGCCCACTCTAATCAGGTATGACTTAATCTTAACTTGATTATCTCTGTAAAGACCTTATAGTATTTCCAAATAAGGTCACATTCACAGGTTCTAGATGGATATGAATTTTGGAGGGATACTATTTAACCCAGTACAGTAGCAGAACTTGTATTTGGAACTCCACAGTCTAGCTTCTGTGCTCTTTATCTATATATTTAATTTCTTAATCTCTCTATCAATATTTATTTAATTTCTTTATACACACACACACACACACACACACTTCCCCCCTTTTACTACAAAAGGTGGAATATCATATATGCTGCTCTGCACCTTGTTTTTTAAACTTAATATCCCTTATAGAACTTTCCCTATCAGGACACACAGATCTCCCTCACTCTTTTTCATAGCTGCATAGTAGTTCATTTTATGGATGTATGGTGCCGTACCTAACCTAACCCCTTACCAATGGACAGTGGGTTGTTTCCAGTTTTTTGCTGTTGAAAACACTGTTACAGAGAATAACTTCATACATAAAACTTCTCACTTGTGCAAGTATATCTGAAGCATACATTCCCAGAAGTAGGATATCTGGATGAATTTGTACTTTTGATAGATTTTGCCAAAATGTCCTTTAGGGACCTTTACCAATTTATATTCACATGTGTGAGAGTACTACTTCCTTACAGAGATGCCCATAGAATATATTATTAAGCTTTTGGATTTTTTGCCAGACTGATAAGCAATGGTATCTTAGTTCATTTTGTAATGCTATAAAAAAATACCACAAACTGGGTAATTTATAATGAATTGAAATTTATTGGCTCATGGTTCTGGAGGCTGGGGAGTCCAAGATTGAGGGGCCAGCATCAATTGAGGGCCTTCTTGCTATATCATCCCATGGTGGAAGGGCAAAGAGAGGGCAAGAGAGAGTGAAAAGGGGACAAACTCACCCCTTTATAATGAACCCATTCCTGGGATAACAACATTAACACATTCATGATGGCAGAGCCCTCATGACCTGATCACCTCTCATTAGACCCCATCTCCCAACACTGTTGCATTGGGGATTAAATTTCTTTTCTTCTTCTTCTTTTTTTTTTTTTTTAAAGATGACCGGTAAGGGGATCTTAACCCTTGACTTGGTGTTGTCAGCACCACGTTCAGCCAGTGAGCGAACCGGCCATCCCTATATGGGATCCGAACCCGGGGCCTTGGTGTTATCAGCACCACTCTCTCCCGAGTGAGCCATGGGCCGGCCCGGGGATTAACTTTCCAACACATGCTTTTTGGACGGTTACATTCAAACTGTACTAGTATCCCAATGTAGTTTTCCTGATTTGCATTTCTTTTGAGTGAGTTTGAGCTTTTCATGTTTTTAATAACCATTTGTGGTCTGGCCGGTAATTTCAGTTGGTTAGAGGGGATTAACTTTCCAACACATGCTTTTTGGAGGGTTACATTCAAACTGTACTAGTATCCCAATGTAGTTTTCCTGATTTGCATTTCTTTTGAGTGAATTTGAGCTTTTCATGTTTTTAATAACCATTTGTGGTCTGGCCGGTAATTTCAGTTGGTTAGAGCCTAGCTTTATAAACCAGGGTCACAGGTTCAGATCTCTATACCAGAGAGCTGCAAAAAAAAAAAGCCATTTGTATTTACTTTTCTGGGAACTGTCAGTTCATATCTTGTACCTATGTTTCTATTAGATTGTTGGTTCTTTTTTAATTTATTTTTTATTTTTTGTTTTGTTTTTGCCAGTATGGGGATCTGAACCGTTCACCTTCGTGTTATAACGCTGCCCTCTGACCAACTGAGCTAACAGGCAGCCATTGGTCCTTTTAATCAGTTTCCAAGAATTCTTCATAAGTTAGAGAGATGATCCTTTGTCTGCGATCTGAGTTGCAAGTATTTTCCCCCAATTTGTCATGTGTCTTATGACTTGATTTATAAAACTTTGTAAAACTTCCATGTGAAAGTTTTTGATTTTTATATAGTTCATTTAATCAATCTTTTTTATGGCTTTTTGATTTTTAAGTCATGGTTAAAACTTTTCTCACTATGAGAGTATAAATTCTCCCATATTTTCCTATAGTGCTTTTGTGGTTTTACTTTGATTTTTCTAACATTTAAATCTTTGATCCCTTTGGAGCTCATTCTGGTACTCATTGTGAGGCACAGACCTAATTTTTCCCCCAGTTGGCCACCATTTATTAAAGAGTCCATTCTCCACTTTGAGATGCTACCTTTAGCAAATACCAAATTCTCATGTGCAATTGGGTCTGTTTCTGGACTTTCTATTCTAGGCCAATGGTCTGCCTCTTCCTGAACCCACACTAGTTGTTTTAGTTATTGGGGCTGTAAATATTTCATGTAGTAGTAATGTTAGTGTTGCCTTTTCTTTTTTTCAGAATTTTCCTGGTATTCTTTTTTTTTTCTTTCTTTCTCTCTGTCTGTCTTTTTCTTTTCCTGAAGGGTGAGAAACTGCAGAAGATCTCATGGGGCTTCTACTTCTGCAGGGGAACAGGAAATAAACAAATAATTACATGTCATTTAACAGTGCTAAGAAAAAGTATAATAAAGTGGGTAAAAGGACAGAAGGCAACTAGGGAGTAGTATATATAGATGGGCAGCCAGGGAAGGCCCTGGATGTGTGGGAGACTCCTGAGTGACGGGAGGGAGGCCACGTGGATACCTGGGGGAAGACATTCCTAGCAGGACCAAGGGCAAATGCAAAGGCCTGAGGCAGGAGCATGCTTGGCATGTTGAAAAACAGCCAGGTGGCCAGTGCAGCTGGAATGGAATGATCAGAGGGGAGAGTGGGAGGCGATGAGGTAGATCATGCAGGACCTTGTAGGTCAAAGCAAGGACACCGGCTTTTCCTCTGAGACTGGGAGCCATGAGAGGGAGTTAAGCAGAAGAGTGACATGTTCTGACCTCCGTTTTAAAAGGATCGCTCAGGCTGCTGCGTGGAGCACAGACTGTAGGGGTGAGGGTTGCGGCAAGGAAGGAAATAGGATTTGGAACGGGTGAATGAATTGTAACTTGGTTTCCTTGTGCTTCTTCCCCCACCCAACTGTGAGCTTTGCAAGGACAGACACTGAGCTCATCCAGCTCGATAAGCCAAGTGCCAGGCACAGAGCAGGCATGGAGGAAGGGAGGGAGGACAGAGGAGACAGGAAGGGGCAGGAGAGGCAGAATCCCCTGGGGAATGGCTCTGCAAAGGCCACCAAAATAGAGGGAGCAGACATGATGAGAGAGCCTGTTCCTCAGCAGGAACAAAGGCCAAGAGAGGCTGAAGCTGGGGGAATGGGCCCCCACAACCCAGTGCCCACCCAACCTAGGATCTGTGAGCTCCATCAAGAACAAATTTATGCTGCAGTTTTGCCATGACAGGGACCCTAGAAGGGGCTCTGTTCCTCAAGGTTAGGGTTCAAAGGTGAGGTAGCTGGGAGAGAAGAGCAGCCTTCCTGAATCCTGGCACACTGAGGCCCTGTGAAAGGATAATTGGTCCCCTTTACAGATGGTAAATTGAGGGACCAAGAAGGAAAAGAACCCATTCAAGGTTATACAGCAAATAAGCAGCCCAGCCCAGTTTCAGGGTCTCTACAAGACACCTCGTTGGCCACTGCCTAATTTGTTCTAGGTCCTTCTGCAGTTTGGGGGAATGACCAAGTACCAAGATGAAAGGGATGACTCCTCATTTTTAGCCAACCCTTAGCCACTGTCGAGGTACAGCTGTTGAGTCCCCATTAAGGGTGGGGCTCAGCTGTGGGCAACAGGAGTCATGGGACTTCATGATGCTTTGGGCAGAATGGGCCTGAGAGCAGATAGACAAGAGACACCAAGTGGAGGGGCAGAGGAAAAAAGGTCAGGCTTTGAAGTTAGGCCTGGCTTTGCCACTGTCTTGCTGTGTGACCTTAGGTAAGTAGCATCCATCCAGGAACCTCAGTTTGTGCATCTGTAAAATGGGAACAGTATCTCCTGCCTTACAGGGCTGACACGGGGGTTGAATGAGGCAACAGGAGTCCAGTACTACCTGAAAGTGCTTCCTTCCTGGATTCTCCACTCCCAGACTGGGTACCTAGTATCCCTGTCCCTAGTTGATGCTGATCAGCTGCTCCTGGGCAAAAGGGAAATGGTCTATGATGGCATGTTAAGTCCCAGGCCTACAAGTGGATCCAGGCTGTGGAGCATCTAGGCAGTGCTGACACCTATGGGCCCTGTCAGGGCCAGGTGAGCCTGCAAGTGCCCTTAGGACATATGAGCAGGTCCTGGCTCTGCACCAAGTATTTCAAACAAGCTACTCGCTCTCTCTGGGCCTCAGCTCCAGGTAATCTCTTGGGCACTGGTTGGGGGTGGGCAGAAATTGGAGACCTTCTACGAGCAAATGGAATAGGCTGTTTCAAAAGCAGTGAACTCTCTGCGTCTGGAGTTATGTAAGTAGAGACTGGAAAAGCACTGGGTAGCAATTCACTCTCTCATTCATTCAATAAACTCCTATTGGACTCTGCCTTGGACCAGTGCCTGTCATTGTCATTGGGGGATACAGTGACAAACAAGGTATCCTTATCCTCCCATAACTTACATTCTAATAGGGGAGAGAGACATTAAATAGTGCCAAGAAAATGTGTGTTTGATATAGGAGGGGCTGGTCATGGAATCTCTTCCTTCCACCCCCAAGGAAGTGACGTCTAAACTGTAATTTTTTTTTTTCCCTTTTTTTGTCTTTTTTCATGACGGGTAACGGGATCGCAACCCTCAGTGTCGGGCCGGTACCGCGCTCAACCAGTGAGCGGACCGGTCTCTATATGGGATCCGAACCCTTGGCGGGAGTTTCCCTTTTTTTGTCTTTTTTCGTGACGGGTAACGGGATCGCAACCCTCAGTGTCGGGCCGGCACCGCGCTCAACCAGTGAGCGGACCGGTCTCTATATGGGATCCGAACCCTTGGCGGGAGTGCCGCTGCGCTCCCAAGCACCGCACTCTACTGAGTGTGCCACCGGGCCCGCCCTAAACTGTAATTTGAAAGACAAATACAAGTAGGAAAGGGAGAGTGTTTAGGTTTGAAAGAATAGCAGGTGCAAAAGTCCAGAGGCAAGAGAGAGCCAGGCATGTTCAAGGAGATGAAAGTTCAGCATGCCCAGAGGGAAGGAAGCAGGAAGCGGGGTGGCTGCCCTGGGTGAGGTCGGGAGTCACTCACCAGTCCTCAACGAAATAGGGCACCCACTTAGGTGTCAGGATCCACCCTCTCCCATGGTGGTCAAGGTAAGGGGATGGCGAAGAGAAGGAGTGATACCAGCAGAGGGAATCATATGTACAGGTCTGGAGGATATGAAAGACAGCTGAAACATCCTGGCATGGAGAGAGGAGAGGGGGCTTGGCTGACAACAGGGACCCAGGCATCGTGGCCTTGTAGGTCTTGCTGAGTGGCCCCAGGATCATAGGGAGCCACGGAAGGGCTTTCTTTACACAAGGGAATGACCCAATTTCGGTAGCAACTTGTAGGAAGGATGCCCTAGGATGCCCTTTAAGTTCACCGCAGACCCTTAAGATCTCAAAGAACCTCTGGGGAGCCCAGCCCTCTTAGGCACATCTCATTAGAGCCATTTTTTTTTTCCTTTTTGTCTTTTTTCGTGACCAGCAACGGGATCGCAACCCTCGGTGACGCGCCCGCACCGCGCTCAACCAGTGAGCAGACCGGTCTCTACATGGGATCCGAACCCTTGGCGGGAGTGCAGCCCAAGTGCCGCACTCTACCGAGTGCGCCACCGGGCCGGCCCTCATTAGAGCCATCTTAAGGAGGATGAGGAAACTTGTTTGTCAGAGGAACCTCAGAAAAGTCAAGTGACAAGGCTAGAGGCCCAGAGCTGGGGTTTGGGGACTGGGTGGAGAAAGAAGAGGGTGAGAAGGCATGTAGCCCAGACACCAAGAGGCGGGGCATGCTCTCAGCTCACCACTGACTCAATGACTCAAGAAATCTTAGCTCCCAGGACCTCGGGGCGGGAAAGGCAATTCTCTCCTCCTAGACAGGAGAAGCGACGCCCCCAGAGGTTAGGCCACACAGCAAATCAGAGGCAGGCGCAGGGAGAGAGAAACTAGCATCTGCAGAGCACCTAGCACGAGTAAGTCCAGCGCGGGGCACTTTTACACGTCACATCATTTAAAGCAGTTATCGCGTCATCCTGCAGACGAGCAGACCGAGGTCCAGAACACATGACGCTTGTTCAGGGTCACACAGAGTTAGGGCTAACACAACCAAGCCTGCAGACGCCTGGTCCCGCAGCTGTCGGGTCTGAGTGTAGGGCGGGGAGGGGAGGGGAAGAGGCGGGGCACGTCATGCAGAGCGAGGAGGAGTGGGGGCTGTTTCTGGGACTTTCCTCGTTGAGGTCAGAGGCCCCGAAAAAGCCGCGCTCCGGTGAGCTCCCGGAGGCTGGGTCCCACCCTCCGCCCCGCCCGCCCGCCGCCGCCGCCCGGAGCGGTCCAGCAGCAGCGCGTGTCCTATTTCCTCCTGGACGGCCGTGAGCCTCGCGAACCGCTCGGCGTCCCCTCTCCGCCTTGCCAGCTAAGTGGACGTGGCTCCGGCGACCCCGGCGCGCTGACGCTGGCTCTGCTCCGGCAGCGCCGTCTACGCGGACGCCTGTCCAAAGTCCTTCGCCTGCTACCTCCGCAGCACCGACGGCGACCACAGCGCCGCCGAGGGTGGGGCCGCCGCCCCGCACCCTCCAATCAGGAAGCAGAGGCCGCCTCCGGGCCCGCCTCCCTCTGTGACGTCACGCAGCCGGCCCCGGAAGCTCCGCCCAGTGGCCTTGCCTGGCGGGAGGGGAATAAAGAGGAGTGGAAATAACTCCCTTGTCAATCGCGCACATGCCTGAGAAAAACAGGAGAGGCAGATCGGTTCCTCATTTAAAAATATATTTATTCACTCAGTCACTCCTCTTCCACTCATCCACCTGCCCATCTGTCCATCCACTCAGCCAAAGTCACAGGGCACCTTCTGTGTGCCAGGAGCTGTACGGGGTGCTGGTGATAAAATGACGACGAACGCTGTGCTTGTCCTCGGGGAGCTCATAGTCTAGCAAGGAAGCCTGGCAGTAACAAATGCTTATGCCAGTCATGCTTTTATTGAAAGAAAAGGATGCTCTGGGCCTTTTCATGAGACCTCCTCATGCTCCCTAATCTTCCACCCCTCCCCCTAGCCATCTGCTTAAAGGAAGTGGTTCCTCATTTCTTCACAGGAAGCCACAGGCCTCTTCTGCCTCAGCACCCTTCAGCTGTTGCCGACCCCAGCTCTCTGCTGGGTCTAGGGATGCCCCATTCCTGGCATCACCTTCTGTTGCCCAGGCAAGAAGAAGTGTGTGTGGCATGCTCCTCCCATTTTCTTTAAATGCTTGTGGCTCGGGTCTGGGAGCACAGGCTGTGGGCCTGTTGGTGAGACCTGATGGCAGAGGGTCCTGAATGCCATGCTCAGGAATTTGGAGATCCTCGAATTGCTGGACTGAAGGTCTGGAAGAAAGGGGAGGGGGCAGGCCCTGTAGGGATCTTCCCGATGAACCACTTTCATGAGCTTCAGGAGCTCCTTCTGCAGAGCAGGAGTAGGGTCTGTGCATTTTGGTCTCCAGCAGCGACCACAGTAGGGCCTGCCCCAGGGACGGCTGTTGATAATTGTGGAGCTGCTGAAGGCCAAAGGAGGCGGATGAAGATTCCACAGTGGGACTGCACTGCCACCTGGTGGTCACATAGCACATAGCAACATGAAATTGTGGGAGTCCCTGATGGATGAGGGAGTGCTCGTTCCAGGCCCCCAAAGAGTAGAGGAAATCCCTAGATAAAGGAATTTTATTAAAGAGCAAGACACCCTAAATTGAGCACTCGAGAAAGTCATTCTAGTTCTGGACAAGCGTCCAACTCCTTCCCTCCCCCATTTTACAGACTAGGAAACTGAGGTCCAGAGAGAAATGATGAGGACAGAGGACTTTGACATTGTCCTAGAGCAAGTCAGTCAGAGATGGGATCTATTTTAGACTCATCTTGAGGTGTGGTCCTAGAGTGAGAAGCCGCCCTGCTGGTTTGTAGTCACCCTCATTTGTGACCAAACATGGCATCTCTCCTCACTAACACCCACTTTAGTCACCAAAGTTGGCACTACGAGGTGGCTGTTGGCTGCTTCCAAAAATAAAATCTGCCCTAAGAGGGCCAGGATCTGACAGGGCTGAGGGGATTCAGAAGCACTTGCTTCAGGCTCAGCAGATGTTTTAGAGCTGGAAGCCCCAGAGACTATGCTATCGAAGCCTTGGTTTACAAACAAGGAAGTTGGAACTCAGAGACAGCAAGGCACTGGACTGAGGCAACCCGGCCCTGGAGCAGGGCCAGGACTCAGCTATGTGTCTTTCTGAAGGCCATTGCCAGGGAGGAGTCCAACAGTGCCTTGAGCATCTCTTGACTTGTGTTAGTAAGTTCTGGTGTGTGTTCACCATTCTGCCTTGTGCTTTGGAGGTGGGATGATCGTGGTGCATGAAGGCTGGCAAGGGGGAGGGTGGGTGAAAGGAGTTGGGGGCGAGGAGGTGGTGACAGGGAGGGAGAAGGGGGGCGTGGATGCTTTGGAGGGCTCCTCATTTGTGCATTGTGGGCTCCAAGGAGGTAGGAACTATGTCTCTCTCACTGTGGTGTCCTTAGTACCTGGCACAGTGCCTGGCAGAGACTGAGTGCCCAGTAAATTCCTGTGGAACGAAGGCAAGGAGTTACACTGCACAGGCGCAGAGGGATCCTGTGGGAGGAGGAGTCTCCCCTTAAAGGTCTGGTCATGTTCAGTGTCATTCAGCCTGAGGATTGCTGAGGCCTCAGATCTAAAATCCTTAGGGCAGAGCTGTCCGTCTCTCTCTGGCTTTGATGTTGTTCAGGAGAATTAGGGGAGGGGATTGCTCTTGGAGGGAGGGGCCCTAATTGGGCACTCACCTTTGGAAGAAAAAAAGAACATGGTCTGTGA
This sequence comes from Galeopterus variegatus, assembly GCF_000696425.1. Classification (NCBI taxonomy): domain Eukaryota; kingdom Metazoa; phylum Chordata; class Mammalia; order Dermoptera; family Cynocephalidae; genus Galeopterus; species Galeopterus variegatus. The sequence continues at coordinate 144,019 of NW_007727318.1, forward strand.
GCCCGAGAGCAAACCCTGACTCCAGTGTTAGATTATGTAATTCCTGGTTGTCATTTGTCTGTTTCCTCTTTGTTTTATGCAAATCCTTCATCATAATAATAACTGACATTTACTCAGTGCTGACTGTGTGCCAGGCACCATGCTGAACCCTTTGCATTCATCTTTATTCATTACTCTCATAACAAAAACCCCGCAAGGTAGGTGTTACTATCATTCTCAGTTTACAGAGAAGGAAACTGAGTCATAGAGAGCTGAAGGAACTTGCACTAGGGCACACAGACCAAAGGTAGCAGAGTGGGAATTGAACCCAGGTCTGTAGGACTCCAGAGGAACATTCCTAACTGCTATGCTCCACTGCCTTATTTGAGCCTCTTCTGTGCTACAGAATATTTAAGTAAAGGGTTAGGGGCCCATGTTTCCTTGTGCCACAGTGTTAAAGGGGATGAAGTCCTCTCTCCCTCCAGTCCTGTGCAGTGGTGACCACAGGTATTATCAAGGGTCTCCTGGGGAAAGGACAAAAGGTCCAGCCACTCCTTCCCATGAGGATTGGGTGGGATGGGGTGAAGGGACAGGTAGATGGCAGTGGAGGAGGTTCAATGCTGCCCACATATATTGAGCACCCACTGTGTGCCAGGTCAGCCACTCCTTCCCATGAGGATTGGGTGGGATGGGGTGAAGGGACAGCTAGATGGCAGTGGAGGAGGTTCAATGCTGCCCACATATATTGAGCACCCACTGTGTGCCAGGCCTGTGCTGGGCACTGGGGAGGAGAGATAAATTAGACATGGTGCCCTCTCTGAAGGGACTGAGGGACATACACTTGTGTCTCTGGGATGTCAACCCTACAGACAAACTGGGATGCAATTAACAGGCTTCAGTGGGGTGTAATGCTTGAGCCCCCACTTCCGTCCGTGGGCACACGTGCACTCTCTCTGCTCCTCCACGGATGGCCTGTGCCGAGGCAGCACTCTGCTCAGGCCTGTGTGGTGTCAGGTCAGGGGACTCAGCCCAGCTTCGGCTCTTGGACACAAGCCTCAGAGATGATGTTTATGGTGCCCCTACCACCTATGCACGTCTGCTGTGAACAGTGCTCCCCTGGGGGCCCGGGGCAAGCCAGCTGAGGCAATCAATTGCCATCTGCAGAGGCGGCATTGGAACTGGGGACAGGAGCGAGCAGGCTGGGATGAAGAATTTCTGGATCATAAGGGACTGGGTGGGGAGCCTGAGGACGACTGTCTTGGAGTTCCTCCTCAGGGATTCTCTCCACTGAGGGGCTCCAAGCCTCTTGAAGTTAGAGCCCTTTTGTGACCGGCCTCTGTGACTCAGCACAGCCACTTCCTGAGGGTGCAGCTCTCCCCAAGAGGCTGGGCTAGCACTGAGCAGGGTGTGCCCACTCAAGTACCAGACCACAACCCAGCTCTCTCTGCACAAGTGTTGGGACCACTCCTGCCTTGGTCCAGACATGCTGGTTCCCTGGACAGGCCTCCCAAACTTCAAATCTCCCCAACAGAGCTTGTCTTGTCCCTTCCTATTCAGAAGCCTATGGGCTCCATATGCAAACCATCACCTTATCCCCTGAGTCTTCTAAGGAGAGGGGGGCCTTGCTGAGCCCTCAAAAAGCTGCTGTTACTCCCCCTTTCCCCAGAGCAAGGGTTTAGCCTTATATTCCTCATCGGAGGGAGGTCATTCTAGTGCTTCCTGTAGTTCAGAGGATGGACACCTGGCTTCTCCATCTCTGCCTAATCAGTAAAGTGGCCGTGAGCTCTCTCAGTGACAGCAAACTGAGCTCTGCCTCTCCAAGCGTCCTGTGAGGTGGAGCCTGAACATCCTGCTGGCTAGAAGGCGTCTGGAGGAGCGGGGGTGTGTGTGAGCTGGGTTTGGAAGGATGGAAGGGAGTTTTTCAGGCAGGTGAGCTTCAGAAGCACATTCCAGGCAGCGAGAACGGCATGTGCTAAAGCCCAGAAACAAAGTCAACTGGTTTTGTTCTGGGAGCTGTGGTTGACTTCAGGGGAAAGTGGGGGTGAGGGGGTGGTGGATGAGGCAGGCCAGAAACAGATCTTGTTGGGCTTCTTATTGCAAGGATGACTCACAGAAGGACAAAGTGTTTTCGGAGAGAAGTTTATTGAGTTTTCTCATCTAGGACATTGAGGAGAGTGACAGAGAAAGCTCTGGACTCTAGCTGGAAGAGGGAGGGCAAGGAAAGGGTTCCTGAGAGCTGCTGGCTACTCCTCATCTGCCTCGTCATCGTTTTCCAGGTACTTTTGGACGGTGTAGCCCAGAAAGGCACCAATCTTGCCCATGAGGGCACTGCTGCCACCAGCTCCTGCAAAGTAAGCACAGATGGGTCACAAGCACTGGATCTGGGAATCCAAATGTCTGGAAACCATCGATCCAGTCCAACCCCTTCATTTCCAGATGAAGAAACAGGCCTTGAGGGGGGATGGGACTTTCGCAGAGTGAATCCTATTTCCTCCCTGACTTGCCATTCCAAATCAGATGTTTTTTGGAGATGAAAAAGACAAAAATACCAGCTCCTTCACTTCATGTCTGCAATGAAAACACCATTAATAACGCTAGACCTCACTGTGTGGGTGCTGGGAACTCACAAGCAAGGTATCATTTCATCCTTGTCACAGTGCTGTGACATGTGAGAGGACAGCCATCTTAGAGTACTGGGGTGGCCCTAGCCTTGCCCATACCCTACACCTCCCACTGCAGAGGCAGGGGCTGGCCTGTGTCCTCCCCTCTGCTCATTTGAAAAGGGCTCTCTTCTTTTGGGCTGGTTCTTTGGGATTTGCCATCCAGAATTGAGAGCAGCAGGAGGGTTCAGAAAGGCAGAGGGGGGCCGAGCCCATGGCGCACTCGGGAGAGTGCTGCGCTGGGAGTGCAGCGGCGCTCCCGCCGCAGGATCCTATATAGGGATGGCCGGTGCGCTCACTGGCTGAGCGCCATGAGGCCCATCTCAAAAAAAAAAGACAGAAAGGCAGAGGGGAAGTTTGTCAGGAGTGAGTTTTCTCCAGGAATTGGGAGGCCTCAGAGAGAGGGGGACAGAGAGAAAAGGAGTGGGGAGAGAGAAGTGAAGGCGATTGTTAGAAGAGTCGCTCTGAGCTCTGTAGCTACCCCCTTTACGGTGTTCAATACATGCAAGCGAAGACCAGGATTGGTGTGACATCGCTTTGGGTTGTTTCCACCATATTTCTTTGCTACTATGGTTCTCTGAGATTGGGCAGATGCGAAAAATGAGGGAAATAGGCTTATGACTCGACCACAGCATCAGCAAGGCACCTGACCATAGAAGTTAAAAGCAAGGCTTCTGGCATCATACCGACCGGGTTCGAATCCTGCCTCTGGCTCTACACTAGCTGGGAGAACTTGAGTAAATTGCTTAATTCCTCGGTGCCTCACCTGTCCCATGTGCATGACGGAAATAATAAGAACACCTGCCCCACAGAGCTGACTCAGCCTGTGAAAGGGCCAGGCCCTGCACTCACCGACGCTCTGCAGCGTGGCCACCAGCCCCCCAGCGGGCACGCCGCCCCCATTCAGCACCGCCGACCAGCTCATCAGCGACGAGGCCACAGAATTGGCGGCTATGCCGGCGCCCGTGAAGCCCAGCGCTGGCAGCCCGGCCATCATGAGCCCTGGAAAGAAAGAGGAGGCGGTGAGCGAGCGCCCAGGGCAGGGACCCGCCCACCTGCTCGAGCTTCCCGCCCTCCAGGCCCACCTCCTCCGATCGCAGTGTAGGTCAGAGCGCTCCAGAACCCCGAGCCGCCGGACTCTGAACTTTTTCCTTTTTTTCTTTTGCCTGCGGGAGAAGGGGACAAAGTGGGGCCGGCCCATGGCTCACTCGGGAGAGTGTGGTGCTGATAACACCAAGGCCACGGGTTCAGATCCCCTTACCGGTCATCTTTTTAAAAAAAAAAGGGGGGGGCAAAGTGGAGTGTGGCAGAGAGCAAGGGTCCCCTACTCTGTGCCTGGTGCCCAGGACCACTCGCAGAGTTGGGGGGAAGGGGATCATCCTCCCATATCGGAGAGCCTCACAGAGGGAAAGGGACTTTACCCCAAGCGCCGTGCCTGGCGCACAACTGGCACTGATTACATTTCGTTGGAATGGAGGAATTGACCGAGCAGGGAATCAAACCTGGGACTCTGGCTGCAGCAACCCTGCGCCGTCCATTATAACAGCTCCTCTAGCTCAGAAGCACGGTGGGGTCTCTAAACCAGGGATCCTGAAACTGTTCCCTTCTTTTCCCCACAGTCCCGCCATCCCCCAGGATCCTTACCTGCCTCCACCCCGCCGCAGGTGTAGAGCAGCAGGTAGCACAGGAAGAGCGATACCATCTTCTGCCGCATGGTGGCGTCACGCGCAGGCTTTGTCGCTGAACCTGGGCATGGGAGAGAGGAAAGAGAGTCCTCAGCCTTTCCAGAGTCTCGCGAGCTTAGTCGTTTCCCCTTCCCATTCGAGAACGCGTCAGCAAAAGCAGCAAGTTGTGGTGGCCGGAGCCCAGTCTCCTCTCAGGAGCTGCGGGAATTCCGTTTCCTCTCGGCGTCAGTGGCCGCGATGTTCCTGCCCCAGCCAGTGGTTGTGAGAATTCAATGGTACAGTGTCTGGCACAGGGTGAGCGCTCAGTAGACGTAGTGGGTGTCATTACCGTGGTTGTCGTTCTTAGCTTTGTCATCACTGGCTAAGACACCTTGGGCAGGATACTATGGTACTTCGCTTCTCTGGGCCTCAGTTTACTTATCCCTAAAATTAGGGTATTAATAGAGCCTATTTTATAGGTGGTTGTGAGTTTAGAAACTGTTCAATACTGCATTCCTAGCATTTAGAATAGTGCCTGGCATGTAGAATTTGCATTAAAAATATATATATATATATTTTTTTCCTTTTTGTCTTTTTTCGTGACCGGTAATGGGATCGCAACCCTCGGTGTCGCGCCCGCACCGCGCTCAGCCAGTGAGCGGACCGGTCTCTATATGGGATCCGAACCCTCGGCGGGAGCGCCGCCGTGCTCCCAAGCGCCGCACCCGGGCCGGCCCTAAAAATATATTTTTTAAATAATGCATTGAATACCTACAGGCAACAAACATTGGCCTCACATCAACTTCATTTTTCAGAAAGCACAGAGGGGTAAAGGAGCTTGCCCAGGGTCACACAGCAAATTGTGCAGTCTAGATACACATTCAAGACTGACTGTCAGAATGTAAAACCTATGCTCTTTCCATTATACCACAAAATAGGAAAATACATATGCCCCAAACTCACCTCTTATTTGATCTTTGTCAGTTCAATGCTATTTCCTTGAATTAGAAATAAACGAACAAAACCCCTCCTATGTATTGAGCGCTTACTCAGCATTTTATGGCACAAGGTCACTTATACCCATAACAACCCATAAGGTAAGTATCAACCACGTGTTATAGCTAAAGAAACTGAGGCTCAGAGAGGTTAAGTAATATTCCCAAGGCTGCCCAGCCAGGAAGTGGCAAGAGCCAGGATTTAAACCCACAACTAGCTGATGCCCAAGACTTTCAACAACCACTCCAAATTGCTTCATCAGTTCTCAAAGATGAACTCACTGTCACATTAGATCCTACAATAAAAGGGCTTCAGAAATCATCCAGTCCTTTGGGCAGGTAAGGTAGCTTAATCTCCATTTTACAGAGGAAATAACTAGGGCCCAAGAGGCAAAGTAACAAGATTAAGGCCACAGAGAGCTATGTCTCTTGCCTCTTGGGGTTCTGCGTCCCATCTCCCTAAAAGCCTCAACCTATCCTCCCAGACTAGTCCCAGACCCAGGTGCTAAAAGGGACCCAAGGGTGCAGTCTTCTTCAGAAATGGGCATTCTGGCTCTTGAGGCATGAGGCTTTCAGGTAGAGAGCATGGCAGAGGGTGGCAGCCTGACACCCACACTTCATAGCTCCTGGGTTTACCTTTGAGGAAGAGAAGAGAAGAGATCTTCCAGCTTGGAGTCTGCTTATTGAGGAAGCAGCTCTCTGGCTTTTTATAATCACATGCGGACTTGCGGATCCCTCCCCTAACCCCA
>NW_007727318.1:150330-154502 GCF_000696425.1 Galeopterus variegatus
AACTCTGCAGAGTTTTCATTTCCCTTCTCTTCCAACTCTGCTCAGTGGCAGCATCTGTGTGCTGTCTGCTGGCAGAAAAATGTTATTCAAGATGGGGACTTTCTGAACAGCTAAGAGTATTCAAAGCATGCTTTGCTACAGTGGGAGACATACCCTAAGAAGGGCTTACCAAAGCTGACTGCCAGCTCCCGTTGGAACACAGAGGCCTTTCAAAATTTGATCCAATTAATGATAATACCTACCATTTATTGAGCATTTGCTCCATGCCAGGGCCTGTGCAAAATGCTCTATTTATGTGATCTCTTTCCAATCCCACAATAGACTTGTGAGGTACCATATACTGTTTATAACCCTCATTTTGCAGATGATGAGAATAAAGCTTTGGAAATGAAGTCAGTCTGTTCAATTGTTTTCTCAGGCTGGCTGCTTCTGGGTGATGGGCAAATGGTAAGATCAGTGAAGCCAATGTTCATGTGCCATCGTCATACAACCTTTGCCTTAAAATGGGTCCCATGGCCCTAGGTAATGGATTGAGCATTCTTTAAAGCCTTTGGATGGTGATGCTTATAGAAGCACTGTGGTTAGAAATGCACCCATATCTGGAGAACAAAGCAGTTCCAAAAGGAATAAATCATTGCCTTCTGCAAAGTGGAAGGGGTCTGATATAATTGACCAGCCAGGTGGCTGGCTGCTCTCTCTTGGCAATGTTGCCATCTTGTTGCCTGCTGCTAGCAGGGTGACTATTTGTTGGCAGTTGCTAGATCAGTCTTGGTGAGAGGGAGCCCAAGTTATTGGGCGTATTTATAGTCCCCATCTTTGCCACTATGGACAATCTTTTATAGGTCTATCAAAAAGCAATAGGGGGGCTAAGTTTAGAGGCTGGCTGACATCCATATGTTGGGACATCCTGACCAACTGGCTGTACAGCCTTCTCTATAGCAGCATTAATGTTAGACATAGAGATCCACATGCTTTTGTGCTCACTTCTGTAGGTCCATCCATATGCCCCTTATCCAGACCTGCTTACCCACAATCTTCCAGTCTGGCTCTTCTGATGCCCTTGACCAACTAGCCAAGTTGTGTGCTACTTATTAGAAATTGGAATATGTCTGTACCTCAGTCCATCTCTCTATATACACAAAGGGCAAATGGCAAGATCAGTGAAGCCCATGTTCATGTTCAAACTGTACTGCTCATAGTTCTGCCCCCCTGGAAAGATTCACCACTGTCCTTCAGGGCTACTCCCAACTGGGACTGTAAAAGAGTGGTCCATTTCCAGCTGGTGCCAAAACACTATACTGACTTACCTGTGAATTGGGTTCCCCTCCTTTCCTCCTTTATCAGTGGTTGCGGCGAACCCTCCATGAGGCCAATAGTGTGGGTCAAAGGAGAAGTGTCAGATCAACAGAGTTCAGTGCCAAGGGAGTCTGAACCCCCTATTCATTTAATTTACTCATGCCTTTTGGACCCCTTTGGCCCAGCCTTGAATGTACCACATTCATCATATATTAGATTGCTGTTATGCCTGTCTAATAATAGCTAGCTTAAGACATACAGTGACCTGGCATCCAGTGGTCAGATGCTTAGTCACTACTGTGGCTCAGTGACACAAGGGCCCTTTTTCCCAAAGGAAGCATGGTGAGCATGGCCTTAGTCCAGACTCCTAGGAGTCCTCACTGCAACTTTTCCATTTGGGCTCTCAGAGACTCCCTATAGAATCTTTATCCACCATAGATATCTCCAGCAACATTGTATCTGCACGATCATCTAATCCAAAGTGGCAGCATAGCTTGTTTGTGGCCTGAATCTTGCTCTGGGCACCACTCACAAATGGCAACCTCCCAAGCCATCCAGTAAAGGATTGGAGAAGTATTTCTACGTGTATATATCCTGCCTCAAAAATCTAAAGAGACCCACCAAACACTGTGGTGTTTTCTAAGTGTGGGATATATGAGGTGAGAAAACTTGTACTGGCCTGCCCCAAACCACTGAACTCCTAAAAACGATACAAATGTGGTAGGACCATAAATCTTCGTGTAATTTATCTTCCATTTTCTGGCAAACACGGTGCTTACCTCTTCCTGTTCATGTCCGATTAGCATGATGTCATCAGTATAGTGGACTGGCATGATGTGTGGAATGTCAAGGTGAGCCTCTCTTATAAAAGAAAGCTGGAAAGTTAACAAAGCCCTGAGGGGAGAGAGTGAAGGTTCTGTCATCGTAATACTGTGATGTAAAAGCAAACTGCCTTTGGTCATCTCTTCTCATGGGTATTGAAAAGAAAGCATTCACCAAATCAATAACCACACAGAAGTGCTGGAGGTTGTGCTGATATGTTCCAGTAAAGATACCACATCCAGAAGAGTGGCTCTGATTGGGACTGTCACCCGGTTAAGTTTACAGTAGTCCATCCATCATCCACCGTGATCCATCTGTTCTCCCAGAGGCCAGACCAGTGAATTGAGTGGGCATATATGGGGAACACAACCACAGCCAAAACAGATCAGAAATAACACTGCAGAAAGGAACTGTAGGGTAGTGTGATGGTTAATTTTATGTGTTAAATTGGCTAGGTCACAGTACCCAAATATTTGGTCAAACACTAGTTTAGATGTTGCTGGGAAGGTAGTTTTTAGATGAAATTAACATTTAAATCATCAGACTCAGGCTGGCCCCTGGCTCACTTGGTAGAGTGTGGTGCTGATAACACCGAGACCACGGATTCGGATCCCTATATAGGGATGGCCGGTTAGCTCGCTGGCTGAGCATGGTGCTGACAACACCAAGTCAAGGGTTAAGATCCCCTTACTGGTCATCTTTTTTTTTTTTTTCCTAAAGATGAAGATCCCCTTACCGGTCATCTTTTTTTTTTTTTCCTAAGGATGACTGGTAAGGGGATCTTAACCCTTGACTTGGTGTTGTCAGCACCATGCTCACCCAGTGAGCTAACTGGCCATCCCTATATGGGACCCGAACCCCTGGCCTTGGTGTTATCAGCACCACACTCTCCCGAGTAAGCCACGGGCCAGCCCCAGTCATCTTTTTAAAAAAATAAAAAATAAATCAGTAGACTTGAGTAAAGCAGATTACCCTCTGTAGTGGACTGAATTATGTCCCCCTAAAACTCATTGAAGTTTGAATTGTATCCCCCATGTTTTGTGTATTAGAAACTTGGTCCCCACTGTGACTGCTAGGATGGTGGGAAATCCTGTTATGGTAATTGAAAGGTGGAGCCTTGAAGAGGTGATTAGATTGTAGGACCATGTGGTAGTGAATGGATTAAAAATGGTGGTGAGGGGTGTGGTTCTGAGGGCTTTAAAAGAAGAGGAGAGTCTGCCTCTCTCTCTCGCTCTCTCTGCTCTCTCTGCTTCCACCATCTTGCAATGTGAGACCACTGGGTCACTGTCACCACCACCAGATGGACTTTGGACTTCCCAGCCTCAGAAACTGTAAGCGATAAATGTCATTTTCTTTATAAATCACCCAGTTGCAAGTAGTTTGTTACGAGCAACACAAAATGGACTAATACACCCTCCATAATGTGGGTGGGTCTCATCCAATCAGTTGAAGACCTTAAGAGAAAAAAGACTAACTCCCCCAAGGAAGAGGGAATTCTGCTTGCCGTCTGCCTTCAAACTCAAGCTGCAACATCAGCTTTTCCCTGGGTCTCCAGCCTGCCAACCTATTCTGCAGATTTTGGACTTGCCAGCCTCCACAATCACATGAGCCAATTTCTTAAAATAAATATCTCTTTATATATGTATGGGAGTGGCATGTACATAGAGGGAGGGAAGGATCTGATAGTGATCATCCTTGGAAATATCTACCAGAGACCACCAGCTCCAGACATCCTTGCAAGAATACGAAAGGCTCAAAAAAAAAAGAAGAAAAGAAAAAAGAATATCGAATCTGAGTTACTGAAAAGTAGTCTGTGTCAATGTGTGTGTGTGTATGTATGAGTCTCTATATGTGTACATGTATACATATACACAAGGGATCTTCAAAAAGTTTGTGGAAAGATTCGTGTTATTTTACTTCCATTTTCCACAAACTTTTTTTTTTTTTTTTGTCTTTTTTCCGTGTCCGGCAATGGATCGCAACCCTCAGTGTTGCCCCCGTACCGGACCTGGGACCGGCAACGGGATTGCAACCCTCGGTGTTGCTCCCGTGCC
>NW_007727318.1:154589-169579 GCF_000696425.1 Galeopterus variegatus
CCCGTGCCGCGCGCAGCCGGGGAGCGGGAACCGGTCTGTATGTGGGATCCAAACCCTCAGGCGGGAGCACCGCCACGCTCCCCAAGCGGCGCACTATCCAGTGCGCCACCGGGCCGGCCCTTCCACAAACTTTTTGAAGTACACACACACACACACACACACACACACACACACACCCATACACATCCTATTGGTTTTGTTTCTTTGGAGAACAGTGAATAATACAGGGAGTTTTAGGAGCTTCCACTTGGCTCTTCCTATAATAATAGCCTTTACTCCACAGGTCGTGGAATCAGTAAGAGGATTCTGTCAGCTTCTATCAGACCCATTGGACTTAGACTAAATCTTATCACCTGTCCTGCTTTAGCTCCTATTCTAACCAGGGAGCTATGATGATATTTTGTGTCTCCTCACTTCCATGTCAGCTCAGATTTCATATTTTTAACAGGTTTTGAAAATTCGAAACATTCTTCTTTTCTAAATGGCAGCACAGCAGATCATCCCTTTAGGGAAGAATTGGAGGAATATTTACTATATATGATTATGGTATTGTTGCAGAGTCATTCTTTAAGGGGGTGTGGTCTCCCTTGTAGTTAAGGGCTTCTGGTTCTGTGAACTTAGATCAAGAATCTAGATCAAGGACCATGATTTTCCATTGTGGCAGCTGATGTCAGTCTTCTGCTTACCAGGTCTTGATTTTTTTTTAAATATAAAAATTGAGGATCACCCAGTCAGCTGTTCATCCATCTTATCACCATAAGCAACTTGCCATAGATCCCTGCATGCCAAAACACCCTCATTGCCACGCTGGCCTTGCTGCCCATGACAGTAATTATATTAACCTGGTCTTGCATGCCACCTCTGCCATTCTGGAATCCCAACATTATGATTGATATTAGGGATCCCAGTTCCATGGCAGCATCTCTTACTCAATCCCTGCCTGCTGAAGACAGACATCACTGAGCTACTTAAAGATGCTCATGTCCCCTTTGTCAGTGAACTCCATATTGCCCTAGTGAAAAAAATGTCCTCTGTGCCCTCTTAGAGAACATAGCCAGGTGCTGAGTTCTCGGGTCTTACATTTCCACCTCCCTGAACTTTCTTACCTCTTCTACCATGGAAGTTCTAGTATCTTTACCTCATTTATTGTAAGCCATCATCCTGCCTAGGGTAGAAGAAACCATCCCTGCAGACCATTAAGACCATATTTCAATTATTGCTGAATAACAAACCACCCAAGCTTAAAGACTTAAAACAATAGCAATTTATAGTTTCTCTCAACTCTGCAATCTGGGCGAGGCTCGGTTGGGTGTTTGCAGTAAGGTTTCGGGCTGGAAGTCAGCAGGGTAGGAGCTGAAATGTACAAGATGCCTCTTTCACTTTCATAAATGGCACCTCAGCTGGGAGGATGGAACACCTGGGGCTGGTCTCCATCTCTCTTCCTAAACATGGTGTCTCCACATGGCTAGCTCCCACTTCCTCGCAGTATAATGGGATCAATGACTGGATTTCTTACATGGTGGCTAACATGCAAGAGGGAGGAAAAGGAAGCTGTCAGTCTTCTTAAAGGTCTGGAAAAGAAACAGTGTCGTTTCCACCACATTCTGTGGGTTAAGGCAAGTCACAAGGCCAATCCATATTCAAAGAGAGGGAGAAATAGACCCCATCTCTTGATGTGAGTTGTGGCATGCATATAGAGTCAGGGAAGGACTTGACAGTGATCATCTTTGGAAATTATCTACCAGAGAACAGCTCCAGGCATCCTTGTAAGAATATTGAAGCCTGAGTTACTGAAGAGTGGTCCCTGTCAATGAGTTCCCCATTAGCCAGTCTTATATTCTGCCCCACCTGTCCCCTAGCCTCACTGCCATGTCTGAAACCTTCAGGATCACTCTGACACATGTTACTCGGGTCTTTCAAGTCCTTTGATGTGTAGCTTAATTATCTCAGATCAGAACTTAAATTTCCCCACTCAGGCTTTGCTAGAAACTGACCCCAGTTATTTGAGGGTGTAATGGGATCATGTCTTAAGGAGAACAAATGCCATCTTATGAGACACCTGCTTCATATGAAACATTGTGTAGTCTCAAGAAAGAGGAAATTACTTCCCTGGCAAGAGGGAAGGGGCTGCTTCTGCCATCTTGGAGAACTCAGGAAAATCTGTGAAATAAAGATTCTTAGCTTTGTCCACCCTAATGTGTCTATCCCAGGATTCAGGGTCCTACTCCTTCCCTATCAGGGCCTTGACTTTGACATAGGAGACCTACTGAAGCTGTGCATTTAGTCATTTGCAACTCCTCCCCTTATAACCTATCCTGGATCTGAATTTTCACAGTCTTCCCTTCACAAGTAAAAGATTTAATCATTGTGATGCCAACTGAAGGCCAGGGTTATTATCACTCCACTCACTACCAGCAGCGAGGTCCCTATTGCCTTCACATAGGTGAGAAATCCTATCCCAAAACCACACCCTAATGATCTCTTTTGGTACTAAATGTCAGCCTACGTTTCCTAGAAAACAGAGCTTGAATCAAACGTTGTACACTAATGCTTCCTTGGGGGTTGCAATCCTAAGGAAACAAAAGTCTGCACTTTGAGAATATGTAAACTCATTCCACTGGGCAGTTGCTGGGGAAACCAGAGCCTTCCTAGGTCCAGTCTGGTGAGACATGAGTGTTGAAGCTGCCAAGATCCCCACTATAGCAGGCTTAACGGAGTTCATGCCAAAGACTAGTACTTGCCTTCCAATGAGACTGAAGCAGCCAGTAATGTTTGGAGCTGAGGCAATGATGTTAGCTGCTGGAGCCTTTCACTGGGAGACATCTAAACTGAGTCTGGTACAGTCAGAGTAAGGACTTTGGCATTTACTTAGAAGCCTATTGCAGGGATTTGAGCAGAGGAGTGACATGCCTATTGTACCAGGGGAGCAAGGACAGAAGCAGGGGGACCAGTTAGGAGCCAATTGCAATAACCCAGGTGTATCAGGCAGGGTTCTGTCAGAGAAGCAGAACCATTAGGAGTGATATAGAAGGGATTTATTATCAGTATTTGACCTAATGCAGTTGTGAGTACTGGTTAAATGGTTTCTGTGCAGCTGTTTCTCGTGCATCTGGTGTTGTACTGAAAGTCAGCAGGGCAGGTAACTGGAAAGGAAAAGTGGACATGCACAAGGGAATGGAAAGGTCAAAATGGAACCCATGAAGATGACCTGGGACCCATGAGAACAAATTACATCCCCCATTGGTCTCTCCCTACCTCCAAGCCTCCAGTTTTGATAATGACCTGCAGAAGCTAATAACCTTTGTCAACATGCACAATAGTTTGAGAAGTTGAAGGCAGAGATCCAGGGAAAGCTGGAGTGGCTGTGAGCCCAGATGCTGCCTCACACCAACCAGCAGATCAGTGAAAACACACATGAGCTGCTGCAGCAGCATCTGACCCTATACTGGCCTTCCAAGTGTAACCATGGCTACGGCCTCACTTCTGCTTTACAAATCCTACCCAAATCCCCTTCTGTGGCGAATTCTCACCCAAAACTACACAGGAAAGGGAATTCTGGGAAACATAGTTCCAGGTTAGCTAAGGTAACACAATACTAAGCACATCAAACCAGGTAAGAAATTAAGATGGTTTGGACCAGAGTATCAGCAACAGGGCTGTGAGAAGGGCCTGAATACTGGAGGTATTTGAGTATCCCTCACTATCTGAATCTATGTGATTCCTGAGTTTGGATGATGAGTTCAGAGACAAGGGTAGACATGTCACTTTGGGTTTGATAAGGGAAAAGCGACCTGGCCTGAATGTATGTGTCTCCCCCGAAATTCATATGTTGAAACCTGTTGTAATTTTCCTCTGATTTGGTCTTGAGGTCTCAGAGTAGCTATAAATTCTAGCCGTGCCCTTATGGGTCTCTGGGGGAGGTGGTCATGGATGCTAACAGTGTGCTTTCACTGCAAAGAAGGGATATTTGTTTGGGGATGGCCTAATGCCTAAGTGTCTGACTGGTGATCAAGTGTCCCTCCCATAGGAAACTTGTTTATACTGGCACATACCCTCGTGGCTCTTGTTTGAACTGTGTCCTGTTTATTCCTACCAGGACTGCTACTCTAGAAGAGCCCTGACCAGGAAGAGTTAGGTTCAGGTGTGTCAGTCAGGTGAGACACACAGGAGACAGCTCAGCACAACCAAGCACATGAAATAACAGAAGCAGTTCTTCTACTTACAGATTCCAGAGAGAAGGGAGCAGCATGCCCTGCAGGGCCCACAGGAAGAAGGAGAAAGGAGTGAATGAGGAAGAGTGGGCTATCTCACAGGCAACCACACAGGCTGGGGAAGTTTTAACTAGACCAAAGGTGATAGGGTATGACTGGGTTTCAAACAATTTATGTCAAGCCTAAAAATGGATGCCAAGGGAGCAACTATATTTTTTAAAATTTATGGCAAAATCGAATACCCAGTGTGATAGTATTAAGAAGTGGGGCCTTTGGGAGGTGATTAGATCACGAGGGTGGAGCCCTCATGAATAGGATTAATGCTCTTATTAAAGAATTCCAGAGAGATACTTCTCCCCTTCTGCCATGTGAGAACACAGCTGGAAGGTGCCATCCATGAGAAAGTGGGCCCTCCTCAGACACCAGACACTATATCTGCCTGCACTTTGACCTTGGACTTCCCAGCCTCAATAACTGTGAGATAAACTTCTGTTGTTTATAAGCTACCCAGTTTATGATTTTTTTTTTATAGTAGCCTGAATGAACCAAGATAACAACTGAAAGTCTACCAAAATGACTGAATTTAATTATCATAGTACATATCTCAGTGTTCTGTTGATGGGCCAATGGATGAGGAATAAAGAAAATATGTACATAATTAATAAAACATTATGTATTTATTCCCTATAAAAAGAAAAACAACAACAACAAAAAACAGCCCTGACTTTAGAAGGCTGGCCTGGCACTCACAGCTAGGCCACGTTATTGAACATAAATGATCTCACAGAATACTGATCTCAGAAAAGATTACTCTAAGACCATCCATAAAATGAGACAAAACAAGGCCATTTTATATTTTGTCTAAGCACAGACAACAACAAGGTCACTCACTGTGTCACCCACAAAATATCACTCTCCCCCTTAGCTAAAATAAATGACTGCTACTTCTTACCAATTACACTTTACCCACGTGTTAGGCTCCCCTCCCTAAGATTTACTGAGATTCCCAGTCATGGAATTGTCTCTACTTTCTGATATCCAATCCACTGCAATCCCTCACTTTCTAAGACCTTTCCCCAAATCACTCAACCTCAGACCCTATAGCCCAGACCCTATAGTAGGTATTTTCTAACACCCTCTGAGACATCCCGTGATTCTCAATGATGTGTATTTTTCCTCAAAGCAATGAATAATAAATCCAACTTGTTTAACTACAATATGTTTCTGGTGGTCTTTGGCTGTAGGGCATTGATGCCTAGAATGTACTTTTCTTGACATTGTTTTGGCAAAATCACTGATATGTAATTACAACCAAAATTTTCACATAACTTGTGTTCTCTTGACAGTGACAATTTAAAGCAGGCATTGACAAACTATAGCCTGTGGGCCAAATCAGGCCTGTTGTCTGTTTTTGTAAATAAAGTTTTATTGGAACACAACCACACTCATTTGTTTATGTATTATCTACAGCTGCCTTTGTCCTGCAATGGCAGAGTAGTTGCAAATAAGAGCATAATGGCCCACAAAGCCTAAAATATTTAATATCTTGCCTTTTACTGAAAAGTGTGTCAACCCTTGATCTAAAAGATTAAAATTAAATGTAATTATTTTCAAACTACACAAAATCTGAATATATTTTGATCAAAAATTTAAATAAAAATAAATATAAAAATAAAAACTTAAGACTTTATATAATTTTTAAATATTCCAAATATTTTAAATGACTTGTTTAAAACAAAAAAGCAAACTTACACATTAATATAAAATTTTAAGTCAAAATTATTTAACTGACATATTTTGTTTTTGAAAATTTGCTTATCTTATTAATTTTTAAAAATAAAACTTTCTGACATTTTAGTGTTTGATACGTATCTAAATGCCAATAGAAAGAATTGGTACCATGCTTTGTATATATTACCTCTAGACCTATACATACACAGATGAGTAATAAGAGTTGTTCAGTTAACAAACATCCCTCAGCTGCCAATGTGCAACTGCTATGAATGCCAAGGTAATCCATGAATACCTCCAGTTTGGAACAGTAATTGAAACTGGAAGAGAAGCAAGAAAATGGACACTGGACACTACTGGAAAATGATACTTTGTTATTCAAGAATTAATTGCACTCATGCTATCAGAAAGGAAGAATTTGGCAAGTCAATTAATTTGTCTTTTCTCTTACCTAGGCTCTTCCACCTCTCAGCGTTCCCCAGACTCTAAAGCACCAGCTGTCTCTAATGTTGGCAGTGAGATAACCTGTAATCTTTTACAGCCATCAACACAGTCCATTTTGGGGCCAGCCCGGTGGCGCACTGGATAAGTGGGCCGCTTGGGAAGCGCGGCGGCGCTCCCGCCCGAGGGTTCAGATCCCACATACAGACCGGTTCCCGCTCACTGGCTGAGCAAGGCGCGGGAGCAACACCGAGGGTTGCGATCCTGTTGCCGGTCCCGGTCCAGTACGGGGGCGACACTGAGGGTTGTGATCCGTTGCTGGACATGGAAAAAGACAAAAAAAAAAAACAAACCACAGTCCATTTTTATTTCCAGGACATAGATAGGGCAAGGAATTTCAGAAGCATTCCCTGGGGCCTGAATGGTGCTAGTCCTAGAGCAGATGTTTATGATTACAGGTTGTGTCATGCCTGCACTAAGCTTCAGATCCTGAGCGACAGAGGCACTCATGTGTTCCTTATTTCTTGTGTGTTTGTGACCTGCAGAGTCCTCTAAAACACAGGGCCTTGGTCTAAGGATGATAGTGGTAATAAGGGCTCAGATACTGTAGGATATTTAAAAAATTTTATCTGCATCATTTTGTTTTCTGAGTTTGGATAACAGAAGTTCAACTAGTGAAGGATACCTTGTATTTTGGTAATTGAGCCAACAGCATTTACTGACAGACCAGATGCGGGATATGAGAGAAAAAGAGGAGTCAAGATGATACCAAGCTCTTTGTCCTGAACAACTGGAAAAATGAAACTGTCATTAACTGAAAGAGAGAGGACTACAGGAGGAGCTGGACATTTTGGGGCATATCAAGTTTGAGAGGCCTATTGACATCTGAGTGGACATGTCAAGTTCAGGGGACAGGCCAGACTAGAGACAGATTTCAAAGTCATCAGTGGTAGAAAAGCCAAGAACTAGATGGGATCCATCCACCTAAGATGAGAGAAGGAAAAGAGGTCCAAAGACTTTTTACTTTTCCTTCCAGCTGGACCCCACGTAAACTAGCCTTAACTGCGCAGACAGTGGAACAACTCACTGGAAGGAACCTGGGTGCCTGGATGACAACATCATCAGCTGACCTGGAATATTAGCCCTCAGACCATTAAGTAAACCAAAAATGAACTTCTATCTTATTCAAGCCACTGAATGGTTGTTCGTTCTCTTCTGTTTTTCTTTTGTTGTTTTTGTTTGTTTGTTGTGTTCTCTTTATTACAGCAGCTTAGCCTTACCTTAGGTGGCAAACCCCATGGAGGTCAATGCACCTAACATAGTCCAAGACAAGGAGAGAAGGAATGGTTGAAGGGTATGATTCTTCCTGCTTGGAGGAGGCACTGGGAGCAGCAAAACGTTTTCTCCAATGGCCTTGAGCAGAGCAGGTGTGGCAATATTGCTGGCAGACTTAAGAGGCCTTGGGGTCCAGATGAGGAGGACGCAGCAGCAAGCCACACAGACAGATGATTTGACACCAGATGGGAAGGAGGCTGTCAGGAGGAACAGATGGCAAAGACTCCTTACTCTGCTCTGTTCTACCTGTATGTGGTCCAAGAACCTCCCAGAAGTTAGACACAGTCCCTGGGGAATGTGTGGGGGACACCCTAAATTATCCCTGTAGCTCCTATTCAAGACCAACTTTCCACTTGTACACTGGATCCCATTCCCACTCACTTACGCAGACTTTGCTTCTGCAAATTTCTCCTCTTTTTCCTGAACCATATATTTCTCTCTTTACTGTAATAGTCCCCATTAAAAAAAAAAAAGACAAATCTTCCCCTGACCCTTACAGTTCCCTTCAACTATTGTTCCATTTTTCTGTTTTCTGTAGAAAAAGTCCTCTAAATCCTTCCCTATGCGCACCATCTCCACTTCCTCATGTCCCGTTCTCTCTCTGTCTTCCTCCCCCCTACCCCCATTCTGTCTAAAAACAAAATTAAAAGCTCTTCCAATCAGGCTTTCCTCCTGTCAAGCCAGTGAAGCCGCTTGTGTCAAGGTCACCAAACACACCTATCCTGGCAAAGCTCTAAGCAGCCTTTAACACAGCCAATCATTTCTTTCTCGAAACCCTTTCTTCACTTGGCTTCTGAAACTCAAAACCCTCCTGGTTTTCTTCCTACCTCACTGACTTCTCAGTCTCATTTGCTGGGTTAACATCCCCTCCCTCTGCCATCTCAACCTTGGTTCCCTAATGTTTGGAGCTCCAGGTCTGTCTTTTTTCACTCACCCCCAGGTGAGTGATCTTATGGCTGTTAAAACCATCTACATGTTCATGACTTTTAAATTATACCACTAGCCTGGCTTTACTCTGCACACAAGGCTTGTATCTCTAACTGCCTATTCATCTCACAATCATCTCAAAATTATCATGGCCAAAACAGAAGCTTTGCTTTTCCCTTCCAAATCTTCTCCTCCACTACTCTTCCCATCTCAGTAAATTTCATCACTTTTTACCCAGTTGCTTATGCTAAAAACCTAGGATGTATTCTTGATTCCTCTCTATTGCTCATTCTAAATCCAATCCCTCAGCCAGCCATGTGAGTTCTAGTCTCAAAATTTATCTCATCTTCATGATCTTGGATTTTTCAATGGCTTCTTAAGTGTGTAATACTAAAAACCAGACAACAAAAGAAAAAAATAGATAACCAACTGGACTTCATTAAAATTAAACACTTTTGTATATCAAAGAACACTATCAAGAGAATGTCAATACAACCCCCAGAATGCGAGATAATACTTGCAAATTACATATGTGATAAAGGATTAATATCCAGAATATATAAAGAACTCCTACAACTCAATGACAAAAACCAAACAATCTAATTCAAAAATGGGCAAGGGACTTGAATAGACATGTCTCCAAAGAAGATATACAAATGACCAATAAGCACATGAAAAGATGACCATCATAAGCCATTAGGGAAATGCAAATCAAAACCATAACAAGATATCCCTTCACACTATGATGGCTTTTATAAAACAAAACAAAAACAGGAATTAAATATTGGTGAGGATATGGAGAAATTGGAACCTTCATACACCACTGGTGGGAATGTATAATGGTACAACCACTGTGGGAAACAGTTTGGCGGTTCCTCAAAAAAGTTGAACATTGAATCACCACATAATCCAGCAAATCTATCCCTAGGTATGTACCCTAAAGAAATGAAAGCAAGGACTCAAACAGATGCTTGTATACCATCAGCATTATTCACAATAGCCAAAAAGTGGTGTTATGGTTTGAATGTGTACCCCTCTGAAATTCAGGTGTTGAAACTTAATGGCCAATTTGATAGTATTAAGAGGTGGGGCCTTTAAGAGGTGATTTGGCCATGAGGACTCTTCCCTCATGAATGGGATTAAGGCCCTTATAAAAGAGGATTCATTCTCTCTTGCCTTTCTGACTCTGCCATGTGAGGATACAGTATTCCTCCTTCTGGAGGATGCAGAATCAGGCCCTATCTTGGAAGCAGAGAGTAGTCCTCATCAGACAACTGAACCTGATGGTGTCTTCATCTTGGACTTCTCAGCCTCCAGAACTGTGAGAATAAATTTATAAATTTTTAAAATTTATAAATTAAAATTTTTCTTTATAAATTACCCAGTCTCAGGTATTTTGTTATAGCAGCACAAAACGGACTAAGACAGGTGGAAATAATCCAAATTTCCATCAGCAGATAAATGAACAAACAAAATGTGGCATATGCATACAATGAAATATTATCCAGCCATAAAAAGGAATGTTCTGATACATACCACAACATGGATGAACCTTAAAAATATGCTAAGTGAAATAAGCCAGACACAAAAGGACAAATATTCTATGGTTCCAGTTATATAAGGTATCTAGAACAAGCAAATTCATAGAGACAGAAAGTAGAATAAAGTTTCCTAGGGGCTGGGAGTAGATGGGAATGAGGAGTTATTGCTGACTGTGTACAGAGTTTCTCTTTGGAGGGATGAAAACATTCTGGAAATAGATAGTAGTGATGGTTGCACAATGTCATGAATGTATTTAATGCCACTGAATTGTACACTTAAAAGTGGTTTAAAGTGGAAAATTACACATATTTTACCACAATAAAAAATGTAAAAAAACTCTTATTCCAAATCTGATCATGTTTCTCCCTAGTTCTCTTCCTCTTTCTTCCAAGTTCCAGTCACCATCACTACTGGCCATCTAACTGGTCTCCTTGCTTCAATTCTCGCCTCTTTTCCATACAAAAGTTAGAGAGATTTTAAAATGTGAATCATTCCAACACTCTCCAGCTCAAAACCCTCCAGCCACTTCCCATCACCCTCAGAACAAAATCCAAACTTCTTACCACCGGCCATAAAGCCCTAGGGCATTTGTCTCCTGGCTGCTTCCATGACCTCTCTCCTACCACTGTCCCCTTTACTCCTTCAGGTCACTCACACTGGTCCTATTGCTACTCATATTTACCAGCTCTTCCAGCCTTAGGCCCATTGTACTGTTCCCTCCATCTGGAATACTCTTCTCCAGATCTTCACATGATTGATACCTTCACTTCATTTAGGTGCCTGCTCATATGCCGCCTGCTCAGGAAAATCTTCCTTGACCATTCTATCTAAAACAGAATCTCTGCCATTATTCTCTGCCCTTTTTCCATGCTTTAATTTTGTTTCAGCACTTAGCATCACCTGAAATTATATCATACACTTATTTATTTATATATCATCTGTCTCTCCCATGCCGGGAATGGAAGCTCCACGAGGGCAGTGTCTTGGTCATATTTGTTCCTGTACTTTCAGGGCATAGCACAGTGCCTGATACTTACTAGATGTTCAATGCATGTTTATTGAATAAATAAAATAGAAATAGAATTCAGTTTCATAAAAAGTTTTATTTTTGAGTTTGTGGACTGAGAATGCATACCTGTGACAGAAGCCAGTTATAATTTTTATCAACTCCCCCTCCTCCACCCTGAGCTTATGCCATCCTCCTTAACATGAAGATTTTCTGGAGACTGTGACTAAGGAGGCAAGCACTGACACTCTGAAAGAGCTGACCCAGTTGAAGCTAAGTGTCCTCTCTAACTCCTATGATACTGAGCACAGCACTATCAACTCATCCATTATTCTGTCAATGGACAGTTATTTCCTGTTTTTTACTTTTTTTTTTTTGCCACTATGAAAAATACTGCCAGAAATATGGGGTACTTCAAATAGTTAATGGAAAGATTCATATTATCTTTTAATTCTATTTTTTCCACAAACCTTCTGAAGTACTCTTCTATTCTCTTCTTTCACTGCTCCTGCAGGGGCACATCCACCTACTGCTGCCAAAGACACATGGGAGAAGACTCGATAAGGGAAGAAGGAACAAGTTTTGACAGGGTAGACATTCAGCAACACGGGTGTGTGTTCAGCTCAGCTCAGGAAACATCAGTTACTGTCCTCACTTTAGTCTTCAGGTAGCTGAGGACACTGTTGACTAGTGTCTCCTGCTCTTCTCTTGGCTTCTGCAAAACCATTCTCCTCTCTGCAGTCTCTTAGTCATGGCTGCTTTGGAGGTATCTCCTCCTGGAACGGACAGAGCTCTAACTTTTGGATGGCGTTTCTCTCGACTCAGGAAGGGACATTGCTCTCTCCTCTCTCTAGGCTTCCAAGGTAATATCTAGTCTCAGGGCATCAAATACCACATATAGGCTGATATTCCCCACCAGAACTTTTATCTTCATCCCAGACCTCTCTGAAAGATATACAGAATAGAGCCCGCTGCCTACATGATGTCCTCCCCAGATGTCCCACAGGCACCTAGAACTTAACATGCCAAAAACAGAACTCTTGGTTTTGTCTCTGAAACCTGTCCTCGTATTTTCTTTTGCTGGAAATGATACCATCATCCACACAGGTGGGCACATTGATGACAATTTTTTCCTTTCCCTTAGTCGCCTCCTCAGTCCAATCCATCCCTAAGTCCTGTTGATTCTACCTCCAAAATACATCTTGAATCTGTCCACTTCTCTCCACTGCAGACTTTTAACCATCACTTCTCCCCTAGATGACTGCAATAGCCTCCTAAATGAACTTTCTGCATTTACTACAGGCCCTTGCAGTCTTTTCTCCTCCTAGCAGCCAGACAAATCTTCTAAAAATATAAATCCAATCATGTTATTTGCTTGCTTAAAAACTGCCAATGCTTTCTTTCCCATTGTACTTTGCAAAAAATCCATATGGAGGTCTACAGGCTCTACACATCTGGCCCCTACCATTCCTGCTGACATCTCCACTCACCCTCTGTCCCACTCAGCCCCAGCTGTACTGGCTTCTTGTTTCTTGAACATGCCAAGCTCTCTTCCACCTCAAGTTCTCCTTT
This sequence comes from Galeopterus variegatus, assembly GCF_000696425.1. Lineage (NCBI taxonomy): Eukaryota > Metazoa > Chordata > Mammalia > Dermoptera > Cynocephalidae > Galeopterus > Galeopterus variegatus. Next base: position 167,355 of record NW_007727318.1, read on the forward strand.
TCCTCTGTCCTGAATGTTCTTGGCTAAGTCACATGGCTAAGTCCTTCTTGACCTTCAGGTCTTGGCACATCCTCAGCAAGTTTTTTCCCTGACCTTTTCTACCTGAGAGACTCCCCCTACCTTCTCCCCTATTCCAACATTGTTCTTTATCCCTGCAGCATGTCTTTTAATTCATAGTCTTTGCTTTTGGGCTGTCTTTGCCACTAGACAGGCTTCACAAAGGCTGGGATCATGTCTGTTTTTATACACTACTGTATCCCCAGAGCGTGGCACACAGTAAATACTTAATAAAGATCTGTTGAATGGATCAATTAGCCCTGCACTGGGTGAAGGGGATACAGAGATGACACAGATATGGTCCTTCCCTTCTGTAATGCCATAGTCTGATGAAAAATATTTAATTGTAAAACTGGTAATATAGTGGAGATGAGAACTGGAAGCAGTAGGAACACAGAAAGACTCTTTCCCCAGTGTGGGGTACCTGTGTGAGTAGGGGGACTGCTTACATGATCCAGGCCACCAGCATCTCCCTAGAATAAATGCAATTTCTTCTTCTAATAACTAACATTTATTAGTGTGCCAGGTTCCATGTACTGTTTCTTGTTCGTTTTGTTTTTAAAGTATCCAAAGTAATACGCTTCTAAGTGGTAGGGCTAGGATTCAATATCTGGCAGTCTGGCTCCCAAGCCTGCATCCTTTTTTTTTTTTTTTTTTAATAATTTCAGGCGAAATTCACACAACATAAAATTAACCATTTTAAAATGAACAATTCAGTGGCAGTTACTACATTCACAATGTTGTGCAACCACCACCTCTGTCTAGTTCAAAAACATTTCTATCCTTTCCAAAGAAAGACTCCTTACCAATTAAGCAATTTCCCCGCATTCCCTTCCATGTACAGTTTTTGATCCTCACAATGACCTAATTGTACAATTGAGGAAAATGAGGCTCTGAGACGTTTAGTGATAAGTCCAGGATCACATAGCTAGTAAATGTGGAACAGTGATTTTGAACCTCCATTTTCTGACTTCAGAGACTAAACCTTTGATTAATACATATCTTTGGGGGAACCCACAAGCAGGGGGCTAGATCTGGGTTTCAAATAGAGTAGATTTTGTTGGGACAGAAAACTAGAAGTTATAAGTGCGCCCTCAATTGTAAAAATCGCACATTGAGGTAAAATTGCAATTAGTACTGTACAGGAAGTTGGCAGAGCCAAAAGCAATCTAAGCAGATCTCAGCAGCTACAGAGCAGGACTTGCAAAGGTCAGCACCGCAGGAAGCGTTGCTATCGCCTCAAAAACAAGAAGTCCGTCATTCTTTGGCATCCCCTATATGCGCCAAGCTGGGAGCGGAAAAGAGGCAGAGGAGCCAGGAGGGCCTGGCTTGCCTTCCAGGGGCCAGGCTCTGCCAGGAAACCCCAGGTGGTTGCTCGCAAGAGAAGCGAGGGATGCAACAGGAGAAAACAGAGTAGGAAGCAGGCCCAGGCCCACTGCATCACACTCTGAGGGGGCCTCCAGGGCACGGGGCCTCCTTAGTACCTGTCTTATAACTCCGGGAGGGCTGCTATCTCTCTAGTATCTCTCTTTCGCAACACAGGGGTGCTCTCTCTAGGGCTCCCCTTTTCTCTTTGAAGGTCAACGATCCTCTTTATGGGACTCTCAGAGAGTACCCTTCTAAGTTGCCCCTCATAGTTTCCTCCTCTTTCCTGAGAGGGCTGGGCGGGCCCCTCCAGCTCCGATGACGGAAGGCTTCTTCCGCAAGCTCTCCACCTTCTCCCGGATGGGGGTGGCAGCCGAGTTCTAGTTCAACAATGCACCGCCATCGGCCCAGTCGCGCCCCTGGTGCTCCCAGAGGGCAGCTCCATGGAAACCAAAACATCACAACTCCACGGAGGTATCGCGAGAAGCGCGGTTGAGCCTGCGGCGGGGGAGAGGCGGAGCGAGGGCGGGAACGCAGAGAGAGGAGGGAGGAGCCCGGGCGCTGCCGAGGTCCGGGTGGTGAGCTTCCCTCCCGGCGGCGCCCCCGCGTGACTGCGCTTTACATAATCGTGGCCGCGCGCGTCATAGTTGCGTACTCCGCTCCAGACCGAATCGGAGTCGTTGAAAGCTCCGTGGTCCGCCCCTTTCTGCTTGATCGACGTCTCAGTGAACCAGTGAACGGGCGTCCAGCGCCGCCGAGCCCGCCCCGGGCCGCCCAGGCCCGCCCGCGCCCGCCCGCCAGCC
>NW_007727318.1:171073-173853 GCF_000696425.1 Galeopterus variegatus
ATATATATGTATATATACATACACACACATATATTCACATATATATATATATATATATATATATATATATATATATATATATATATATGCACATATATGATTTTTAAGGAAGTTTTATATATGTAAGTAATGATTTTAATCCAGCACTTTCATTTCACAAGTAAACCTCAAAATCACACAGTGGCTGAACTGGCACTAGAATCCAGGGCTTCTCATTCCCATCCTGGGACTTATTCATACATATGTTTGTTTTACAATTTATGACTAGTTCAATATAAATTCTTACTTAACTCCAACATCAACAGCAGGGCAGTGATGACGGTGTTACAGAGGAGGAAGATAAGGCTCACAAAGTTTAAGTAACTCATTCAAGCATAGTGGCTATGCTAGGAATGGTACCCAGGTCTTCCTACTGAAGGCTGTTTCCATTTGTGACTGCCTTTTAAAATGATAACCTCGTTTCATTTCAGGAATGTCGGATTGCACACCCTGTTGTGAAGTGCACCTACTGCAGGACTGAGTACCAGCAGGAGAGGTAGAGTTTTTGTTGACCACAAAAGATGTTAATAGGCTTTTTCCTCTTAAAATCTGTAATTGATTGCATTCCATATACAGATCTGTAATCAATTGCATTGCAACATACAGATCTGTAATCAGTTTTATTTTACACAGATTCTGCAATTTCCTATTATAATACATTGAAGGGTGTATAATACACATATTGACTCCTAGTCATTATCCATTGATTGCTTAAAATTTTTAAGTTACTTATTTTTCAAACCCTTTGGTCATTTTCTATTGTGGTTAGGATTATTCTGACACTAAGAAATCAATCCAACAACAGTAAAACATAAGCCTCATGTTTCAGTATGTACATATACAGAGCTTGAAGAATTTAAAAGCCCAAAGAAGATACTTTTGGAAATGTGACAATCCTGATAAAGGGTTTGTTAGCTCTAGTCGCATTTGAAACTTGCTTGCCTTTACACTTTCCTTGTATGTACCTCATTTTAAAAGTGTGAAAAACACTTGGATGTGAGTGAACACACATCTTTGGGGGACTTTTCAACAGAGGTAAAGAGATTTATTGGTATAGCAAGTTCGACTTTTGTGGAAGTTTTGTAATTATAGATGATCCTGTCTTGAGCAGGATGGGGTCTATTTGCTAGCTCATTCATAGATCTAGAATCCTAATTTTTTTTTTTTTCTAAAAGATGACCGGTAAGGGGATCTTAACCCTTGACTTGGTGTTGTCAGCAACACGCTCAGCCAGCGAGCTAACCGGCCATCCCTATATGGGATCCGAACCTGGGGCCTTGGTGTTATCAGCACTCCACTCTCCCGAGTGAGCCACGGGCTGGCCCCAGAATCCTAATTTTAATCAGCCTCATTTTAATTCTAGGAAGATTTTCCCCGACATTTTATTATGGATATTTTCAAACAAAAAAAGGTTGAATTAGTGAAAACCCACATACCCATTACTTAAATTCTACAATGTACATTTTACTATATTTGCATCTTTCCATCTATGCATCTCCTTATCCATCAATGACTCAATCCGTCTTATTTCTGATGCATTTTAAAGTTGCTGATATAAGTATACTTAATCCCTAAATACTTTAGCATGCATATTAACTAGAGTTAAATATTTGTTTCCACTTCTTTTTTTTTAGAGGCAAAATTTACATATAGTAAAATGCTCAGATCTTAAGTATATCAGTTAATGAGTTTTTCAAACAGTATACATCTGGGTAACCCCAAATCCTACCAAAATACAGAATGTTACCATCACTCTGGAGAATCTTCTCATGCCCCGTTCCAGTCAATCCCCACACCCCTTGCTTCCCTCAGGTAACCTTTGTTCTTATTTTCATTTCCACTGTAGCATGTTTTAGCTTTTACATTTAGGTCTGTGATCCATTTTGAATTAATTTGTGTGTGTGGGGAGGTGAGATATAAACTTTGACCTTTAATTTACACTACACACACTAATTCAAGATGAATAACAGAAATAATTTTTCTTTGCATGCTTTCTAAGATATCAGGAGCATTTGTATATATTGACATATACCCCATTCCTCTAGTAATAAATCAAGGTATAAATCGAAACTGTTCGACATCACAGAATCACTGATGCTAATCCTCTTTCAAGAGGTCTTGTTCAATGTACTTCACTTTTTGTACTTCCCTTTTAAAGTGGCAGAAAATTGCCCTGGAAAATATTTTGTTTCAATATCCTATTTTAGTTTAAATGTTTTCTACTCAGGTTTTTCTTTTGTCTATTTTAACTTTATGGTCACTTTCATAGGAATTGTATAGGGAAATAAGCACAAAATAGAGAATAGACTAGATTTTTATGTGATTTTATTTATTTATTTATTTATTTTTAATAGATGACCGGTAAGGGGATCTTAACCCTTGACATGGTGTCAGCACCATGCTCTCCCAAGTTAGCTAACCGGCCATCCCTATATAGGGATTCGAACCCGTGGCCTTGGTGTTATCAGCACCACACTCTCCCAAGTGAGCCACAGGCCGGCGCCTATGTGATTTTATTTTTAGCCTTAGAGTATTGTTGAAACTGTTCTTGGCACATCAAACATTTGTTTGTATTTACCAATGAGAAGGGTTAGATTTTATGTGAAGAAGATTTTTTCCCCCAGGCAGCTTTATTAGTTCAGGCATTTAGATAATGTTATGATCTCTGTATCTTTTTTTTTTTTTTTTTTGTCTTTTTGTCTTTTTCCGTGTCCGGCAACGGATCGCAACCCTCAGTGTTG